>NW_020442418.1:15513-88484 GCF_000699045.2 Agrilus planipennis
ATACAACGAGAAAAAAATTAGTCAGGAACTTCCTCTTGTATGTAACTGAGTTGAATTTTCTTCGTAGGTGCCGGAGAAGTAGTAGTAGCCTTTTCTTCAGCTTCAGCCTAAATAAATTAGAAAAAATATTGTAATTATCAGTATTTATTTGAAAGACATTACAATGTAATTCAATTTATATAGCAATGAATAAGAAATAGAGCAATGCCTCGTACAAGCCAGCACTTTTAATACTAGAGATAGATTAAAATGAAAACGACATATCACGTGATCTGCGCAAAAGACGAAAACGCGTCGTGTGAAGTGAAGTGGGAAGTCATACTTTGGTTAGGTTTTAGGTTGTGTTATTAATATTTCTGACGATATTGAATGGTTCTTGTTTGTTGTATTTACATCGTTTTCTATAACTCTGTATTTTCCGTCATAAAAGTAATCGGTTCTTTTTAGAACTTCGCTGTGTGTTCGAATAGTAGTGCTTTATCGGTAGAATAAAATTCTAGACGACATCATCATACTAAGAAGAACTTTCGACGACCACGTCCGAAACGTGACTGAAGTCTTCAAGAAATTGTCAGCCGCAAGACTGAAGCTAAGTCCCAAGAAAAATAATGGGACTTTGCTCCTACGACCGAAGATTCATACGAGGATTTACCAATATAGCCCGACCACTACATAGATTTTCAGAAGATGGAGTTTCATTCCATTGGACACCCGAATGTCAAAAAGCATTTGAACACCTTAAGATTATACTCTCTCGAGCTCCAATCTTGACGTACCCACAGTTCAGCGAATCCTTCATCGTGGATGCCGACGCCAGCAATGTGGGACTTGGTGGTGTGTTATCCTAAGTACTAGAAGGCGAGGAAAAGGCCATTGAGTACTTTAGTAAAACACACTCGAAACCAGAACGAAATTATTGCGTCACTCGTCGAGAGCTATTGCCAGGAAGAAATTATTGTGTCACTCGTCGAGAGCTATTGGCATTGGTTAAAACCCTCGAGCATTTCTACAAGTACATGTATGGACGCAAATTCTTCTTAAGAATGGATCACAACTCCATGTAGTGGCTACTACAATCCAAGAACCCAGGACAGATGGCACGATGGTTACAACGACTTCAAGAATATGAGTTTGGTATCGAGCATTAATCAAAGATCAGAGGAAGGACGAAGATATTGGCTCAATAATGAGATGTAAAGAAGCCGGAACCGCAAGACCCTCGCGGGTAGATGTAGGCCGTGTAAGTCAAACACCGAAAAATTATTGGGTGCAGTGGACTTCCCTTAACCTGAGCCACGGCGGGGGAAAATCCAGATGGAACCAAGTGGTGCTTCTGAGAGATACTCTATCAAGATGGAAGGGACTTTTTCCGAAACTACAACAGGCTTGGGATGGTGCATACACGCTACCCGACGCATTAACGACGTTGTTTAGCAAATTCAGAAAGGACCTTGAGCAAAAATAAGGATCGTCCATTTTGTGCGGATTGCTCCCTATACAGGGGCGACGTCAGTGATCGGGACGATCAGTTTTGGGAAGGGGGGCAGTGTCACATGTATGTATGTAGGCAACCTGACATACTGCCAAAGAAGACCAGATTTCTATGAGGTACTGGAACATTCTGGAACGGCTAATCTCTATAAATAGTTGTCGAGAGGAGTAGTACGAGTCAGAGAGTTTGAGCATAACGCTCCGAAATTTGATGCTTTTAGCAAACTTGTTGCGGGTGGCGTCGAAGTGTCCTGCCAGTTTATGTTGGATCTCGTTGTATGACATAGTTCTTGGATCAGCGGGACTCACTAGGATCTTCGAGGCATCATTGAGTTCAGAACCCATGTAGACCTGTGTAAAGTGTGCGTGTTGATCCGCTGGTACCTTGCTCAGGTCGAGCGCCCATGTGAATCGAGTGAAATAGTCGGCTATAGTCGTCCCGTCGGTTGCACGATACGGTTGCATTGAAAATTGTGGCGGTCGAGGCTCTGATGACGACGGTGCTGGCCCTGTTGTCTGTCGGAGTGCGTCGGCGTTGATTGAGAATTGTTGGAGTTGCTCAGAAGTTAAGTCCGGCATGGTGAAGATGAGTGGAGAGAAGTTTTTCTAACACGCACTGCGATGAACTTAGTTCGGTGCACACACTTGCGTTGGAGTTAGAATGTTCACTCGGTTTCACAAAGTTATTTATCTTATCCCATTCCTGACACCACTGTTAAATCGTGGGGTAAACATAAATAATAACCACTGTTATGAACAACTGTATTTATTTATAATGACACAGAGTCGATGAGAGAAAAACTGAGAAGACTGAGAGTGTGGTGAGCGGGCGTATATATACAAATGAAGAAAGTTCGGAGTGGAGGAAAGGAAAGTTCCAGAGGAATGTACTGGAACGTTCTAGAAACGGCGGAATATTCCATGCACACGTTAATACACAACATGCGGTATTGAGTCTGTGCTCTGTAATTAGAAAACACCCAATAACTACTGGTTATCAATTCAATTTATGGTTTATTAAGTGTTTTTAACCCATGGATACGTTGTGACCTGTGTACATACCATAGGTATCACACATAATTTTATACGTTACATTTCATTTGTATATAAAACTATTTATGATTTTGTTAAATGTCTTAATTATGATTTGAGCCAAAAGGAGCCACCAAAGAATTCGCTCAATGTCGCCATTGTATGAAATTCTTTCAGCCTGGGTCTACTCTTTCTGCGGTCGCAACCATGTTACCGCCGAATGTAAGGCGCTAACTGCAAAGGGAACCACCGCGTCACATATCGTGGCTGTCCCAGTACCTAAGGAAACCTTACCATCCAAAAACCCTTCCCTACTCCCGCCGCTCCAGAAAGCGTTCAGACAACCCCTCGTCCTTCAGCCCCCACCGTTACTACTCTCCCCCAAAAGTCTTATACCAGGGCAGTGATAGCAGCCCGCCATTCACATCCAAAAACCCAAAGCAACCCCAAGCATCTCTTCAGCGCAAGGTGCTTTCCCAATTCTAGAAAAAAAAAATTCAGGTCATCGTGCAAACGATGGTAGCTAGCATAGTCGCTACCTCTGAACACCCACCCTGGAATGCTCAAAGCATTAGAGTGAAATTGACTGAACTTGAACACTTCCTCGAGGAACAGTCAAACGGTGTTGCCTGCATCACCAAAACCCACTTATCCCAGAAAGTCATTGTTATCGTCTTCACTTCACATCCTGTAGAAGAACCGTGAAAATTACCAAGGCGTGGCGTAACTATTCTCGTTAGGAAGTATTTAAAGTATACGCCCGTCTTTTTGGCCACCAATTCATTAGAAGTCGTTGAAGTCTTCCAGCGCCTTCAGAATAATTTTCCTTTACCCTACCCACCTGAATAAAATTTTTCGGATTTCCTCTTCTCCTCCCCCAAACGTCTCGACCATCGTCGCAGGCTA
This sequence comes from Agrilus planipennis, assembly GCF_000699045.2. Taxonomy (NCBI): domain Eukaryota; kingdom Metazoa; phylum Arthropoda; class Insecta; order Coleoptera; family Buprestidae; genus Agrilus; species Agrilus planipennis. The sequence continues at coordinate 18,943 of NW_020442418.1, forward strand.
GCTCAATGCCAAACACGCCTCTTGGGGCTGCCGAAAAACTAACAGAAAAGGCATTTCCCTTCTTGCCTAAATTCTCGACCTCAACCTCACTGTTGAAGCGCCCCCAGGTCTTACGTACCTGCTTGCCCTCCACAATCAACTTCCAGGCATTCCTGACCTCTTCGTCTTAAAAAATGTCACTTTTTCCGCCGATCTCGCCGTTATCGACGCTCTAAGCTTCGAAAGCTTCGACCACCTTTCAGCCCTAATAAAAATCAATCTCCGGCACTATCGCGCTTCAGGAGTTGTGTTTTGAAAATTTCCCTTCGAGGAAAAACTAAACAAAAAAAAAAGAAACAGTTGAAGGACCAGTCATTGTCGGAAGACGACTTCGACCATTACCTCATCGCCTTTGATGATATACAATCAGTTGTGAACGAGATGCCAGGAAGTAAATTTCAATCGACCGCGGTTTTAAGATTGGAAAACTTTTCTACATTTACCTACCATGATCTGCCATGAAAGCCTACATAATCTGAATATACATCTATACAGAGAGGATATATCCAGAGTAGACCCACAACTAGAGAATCCACGTAAGAGGAAAACGCAGGTGTTTAGTTCGCTAATCTTTTTGTTAAGATGTTGAGACACCACAATAATTCCAAACTTCTTGAGGTTAAAAGTACTTTATGTCCAAAGGAGCTAAACACATTATTAACACACTTAGCTCGCAATAATGAGAAGCTATTATCTATCAATGCACAATTGATCAGCCTGATGCACTAGAGTGATTGGGAGAAAGTGGAACGATTGCTATACGAACGAATGATTATAACTGAAGCCATCACATGGAACCGTCAGAAGAAAAAATTCGATGCATTGGATAAGAGTAAGTGAGGACTTTCGGATCCCAATGATAAATTGATAAACAACCTGATAATCATTTTAGGATTGTAGTCAATCTGTCGAACAAAGTAGGTATTATTCACCGATGAAGTGAAAAAGGCACGTAATTTTGCGGTAGTATCAGACAAGGTTCCTGTGGGGGATATCATTGTCTTCTGATACATAAAGATGATCAAATAAGGGCAGAAACATGAGCTATCTTACAACGAGCCGAATCTATTGAAGAGTAATCTTACTTACAGTGATCATGAAGCCCTAAGAACACTGAACAAAAACAAGGTATTTATTTAATCAGCTGAAAAAGGTATGTAATGCAACTGTAATCATGACAACGGAAGACCATGACGGAAAGGTGAGGATGATAATGGACCGTCCCGCCTACAAAAAGCTAACACTACACCCAACACAACGGATAATGTGGAAAGCAATTATGCTTCTTAAGGAATTGACATCCATAACTGAAAACCTACACAGCCTAAAAAAAATCAGAAGTCCTTCTACCGAGGCTTTATGATTTACCAAAAATCCACAAACCGGGAGTACCACTGAGGCCTACTGTAAGCACTAAAGGAGGCTCTACCAACGAAATCGGTAGATATCTGGTCAAATCATTACAATGAAAGATTGATAAACGGATAGCTTTATCGTTGAGAAGCTAAAATCAATAAAGCTGACAAAGACATTCTTGTGATCTTCGATGTTTACTATGGTAGCGATAGATAATAAGTAGAGGTTCTGAATCACCCAATCAGGCAATTTCTACGGAAAAGAAGAAATAGTGGTACTACGTTGTGCATTCGTGACGTCTAAACCCCGCCCCCCCTTCCATCAAGGTAGGATGATATAGAGGAGTCACTTTAGTTGAGAGACCAGTCATTGTTAAGAGACACGGAAGACAACTTCGACCGTTACCTCATCACCTTTGATAACGTTCAACTCAGTTGTGAACGAAACATCAGTAACCAATTGTAATGGATCACGGCTTTTAATCCCGAAAAACTTCCCTACAGGTGTTTTGCCAAGTTCACTTTATCGCCTTCATTAAATAATCCGTTAATTTGAAGAGAATGCTGTTGCGGTTGCAGTAACGACAACAATGTTTCTGGAATTATATCAAGAATGAAAGAAAGGACACCTATATCCTTTATAAAATGGTTGAATGCTGGGTCATTATTTAGTTGGAGCCAACCGAGGCCCAGACCTATTCCTTTGGATAAAATGGCATCTTCAGCTACTTTTTGTTGTACATCACAAACATATAGGCGTTATGAAAGAATTTCTCGAATAAAAATCCGTCTTTAATAATCAACATTGTGGGTAGGCGCCATAGCGCGTCTGGTATTGATTGCAAGTTGCTTTTTCGGTGTATAAGGTTGTAGTTATGAGCCTCTAGCCTAATGTTGAAGACGATGGTTGACTAAAATTGGAATAGACTTATTGGGACGTTATATATATATTATAACTTATTGCGAGACATTCACTATTTAGTTGTAAATTATTTTGCTGCCTCGTAGTGATTAAAAATAAAGACCACTTTTACGTAGAAAATTCACTGAAATTTATCCTGAACTTAATTTTATAGGTCAAGAAAGATTATTTGATCAAATACGAGTGATACATCGAAATAACAGGATACCATTGTCTGAAAGGGAAATCATAAAACAAGAATTTAGAAGCTTTATTCAACATCAGTACGATGAAGATATCGTAGAACGCAATATTTCAGCAGAGGATAACCCAGCACTTGCACAGCTACCCATAAGCAACACACAAAATTTGAAAGACAGTAGGTACACCTGAAGAAAATAATGATTTCATAAACACGGAAAATGAACAAGAATACGATATATTGAAAAGTGTTTTCCCAGAAAATTTTATCAAATATGAAGGCATGTATCCAACAATTAGGCCAATGATTCCTAAATTACAAGGGAACGGGAATAAAATTCTGACAACTGTAAATATATTAAACTTACTAATACAAAGTATGTCACAGAATATATCAGAACCCACTCTAGAAAATATTGTTGACATGGTCTATGCCGGGGCATTAACAATCTATTTAATCTATTTAATCTAATGTGAATCACCCAGGTGAGATAACGAAAAGCTATTGGACGCAGTCGACTTCCCTNATAACCCAGCACTTGCACAGCTACCCATAAGCAACACACAAAATTTGAAAGACAGTAGGTACACCTGAAGAAAATAATGATTTCATAAACACGGAAAATGAACAAGAATACGATATATTGAAAAGTGTTTTCCCAGAAAATTTTATCAAATATGAAGGCATGTATCCAACAATTAGGCCAATGATTCCTAAATTACAAGGGAACGGGAATAAAATTCTGACAACTGTAAATATATTAAACTTACTAATACAAAGTATGTCACAGAATATATCAGAACCCACTCTAGAAAATATTGTTGACATGGTCTATGCCGGGGCATTAACAATCTATTTAATCTATTTAATCTAATGTGAATCACCCAGGTGAGATAACGAAAAGCTATTGGACGCAGTCGACTTCCCTTAACGCGGACCACGGTATTTTCAAGTGAATGTGGGAGAGTCCAGATGAAATCAGAAACAAACTCCTAGTAGTACTTCCGAAGAAAAGAATTTAATTTCAGAAATGTCAGAAGCAATCCATGACGGACAACATTTCGGCTTTACGAAGACTCTAGGGAGGGTACGCTAGCAATTTTATTAGTTACGAGGCAGAAGCAATGTGGAAGACTGGTGCAGGAAATGTCCGACATGCGCCGCCAGTAAAGGACCGAAGAGGAGCTCCATTTGATAGAATCGCAGTAGATGTAGCAGGACCATTCCTAGTAAGAGACTTCTGTGTCATTTCCACTTGTCCTGCTTTCATTTCTACCATCATTGCCATTAAAACTTTTACTTGTTCCTCCATTTTTGCTTCGGTACCTCCGTTTGTAACAGATTTTTTCTTCTAGAAAACTCTATGAAATGCTTCGATTCTGTCAAAATCATTCTTCTCTTCCTTCTCTAATTAACTACTTACTGACAATATCACCAAATCACGCAGTTGTCAATAACGACGGTGAATAATAAAACTATTGTGCAAGCAAGTTGTCTATTGTTTTAATATAACGAACAATCTCTGTCAGATATGCTGAGGTACAGCAAAAATTGTAAATGTCAGCAAAACATGACATTATAAATATCTGTAGCGAGAATTTTTAGTCACTTAGACAAATGTATTGGTCTTTAAGACATCTCAGTTTTTAAGTTATCTTGTATCTTGTAATTTTGTTAAAATAAAGTTTTTTGTTTTTTTAGAAACGGATTTTAACTTTAATAAAATAACCTACGTTTACTGGCATTACTTTTAGTAGAACCTAGGTTAAACATGGCCGCTGTATACGCGCATCAATCACGGCGATGACCACCTATGGCCAGACTCTTATTATTAAGTGACTTTAGAATTAACGATAAGATTAATTTCCTGTATACGTAATGTTGGTTGTCTACCATGTTGGTTTACATTCACTTATGCTCATTGCTCAGTCTATGTATGTATGTATGTATGTAGTAATATCTCTACTAGGTAAAAAGTACTAGTTTACTATTATCGGCAATCCTCATTCGGTGTTAAACAGTTTTAGCCATAAAAGAGGCGTAACTCAGAGTACGCTTCTTAATATCATATAAACTTACAGAATAAGTGATAACCTTTTCTGAAAAATATTAGTTATATAAGTTACTTGCAAAGTGGCTTGGGGACGGAACATACCACGTAGGACTATATATTATGAATACCGATTTAAATTGTAAAATTGAATTAATTAATCCATTCACGTTAAAATTATCATCATCAAAGGGTCGTCAGTCCTAAGACTGCTTGGGCACGTACTTCCACTCTTTCCTATCATGAGCTAAACTTCGCATTTCCCTAAAACTAGAACAACCCACATCCTTAACTATTTATGAACAGTAATCTAACCTAGGTCTACCTCTACCCCTCCCGCCTCTAATATGTCTCTGACTAGACCTTCATGCCTGAGAAGGTGTCCTACCAACCTATCTCGCCTATTTTTTATTGACTTCCATAGAGTCCACTGTTCTCCTATTCTTTCTAATACCTCTTCATTTCTAACAATTTCTACCCACGCTATCCTCATCATTCGCCTATAACACCACATTTCGGAGGCTTCTAACCTTTTCTTTTCCGCCGCTCCCACTGTCCATGTTTCGCACCCTTACAACGCTTCGCTCCAAACATACACCTTTAACAACCTTTCCTTTTTCTATCGTTTCGTCTATTGTTACCCATAAACCTAGAACGGCCTCCCGTGTTCCTCTATTCCTTCTAAACCCAAATTGATCTTCCCCTAATAGTTCTTCCGTCCTTTTTTCCATCCTCCTTTGTACAATTCTAGTTAAGATTTTTGACGTGTGGGAAGTTAAGCTGATTGTTCTAAATGTATCGCACCTATCCGCGCCCGTCTTTTTAGGTAATGTTACTACTACGTTCCGTTTACAATCCTCTGGGTCTTTCCCCGTCTCGTAAATGTGACTAACTAGCTTAAATATATGATCTCTAACCTCTTGTCCTGCATGTTTTAGAATTTCCCCCTGTATCCCATCTACGTACACCTGGCGCCTTATTGTTCTTTAAGTTTTTTAATGCTACATTGAACTCTTCTCTCATTATGGGATAACCAAACTCATCTGTCTCCACACTATCTTCCTTCTCTAATATATCTCCTAACTCAGGGCCTGCATAAAGGTTCTCTAAATATTCTTTCCACCTATCTGCCTTTTCCTCGTTTCGTATCAAAATGACCCCTGCCTGCTGCCTCGTTTCTTATATAATTACTACTGTATCCTACCTCTCTAAAATTCCTTTTAATTATATGATACGCCTCATCGGTTTTACCTAGTTCAAACTTTTCTTCTACTTCTTTACACATCCTTTCAATCCACTTTTCCTTAGCTGCCCTACACTTTCTAATTATTTCCCACTTTATAGCTTTATATCTTTTTTGACCTTCGTCCGTTCTTTTTTTGTATTTCCGCCTTTCGTCTACTAATCCTATAATCTCATTTGTTATCCAGGGTTTCCTACTTTCGTTTTGTTTAAGACCTGATATATTTGTAGCTGCTGACTTTAGGCACGTTTTAATGGAGTTTCATTCTGTCTCTATGTCCCCTTTATTTGTTTCTCCCGCCGCCATTAGTATTTCGTCTGTCCTTTTACCTAGCCTATCACGCGTTTCGTTACATTTTAGCTTTTCCAAGTCGTGACGTCTCCTGCCTTCCCTCTTTTTCAGAATTTTCACTTTAAGATTAGTCTTCATAACTACTAAGTTATGATCGCTATCTATATCTGCTCCTGGACAACTCCTACAGTCCTTCACTTGATTTTTAAATCTTTGCCTAACAAGTATGTAATCTAATTGATATCTCCCTAAATCACATGGCATCTTCCACGTATAGCGCCTCCTAACGTGATGGTTGAATAAAGTATTCGCGACGGTTAACTTATGTTTATCGCAAAATTCTATCAGCCTATCTTCCCTATCATTTCTATTGCCTAATACAAAAGAACCTGCTATGGTACCCACTTTGCCTTCACCTATTACTGCGTTGAAATTTCCTAGAACTATTAAGTTTTCCTGTCCTTTCACTAAACTTAACACGTCTTCTATATCTGCATAAACGTCTACGTCTTCAACACTGTAAGATGATGTAGGCATGGAGACCTGCACTAATACCGTTCTTACCGGCTTTGAGTTTAATGTAACCATAACTATCCTATCGCTTTTTTGTTAATAACTTTCTACACTCTGCCCTACTTTCCTACGCATTACAATTCCTACCCCCGAATTACCTTCTACCGATCCTGTATTTATTACTCCAGAAGTTTTCAGCTTTGGGCCAACGGACTTCACTAATACCTACTATATCTAATTCTAATCTATCCATCTCTACTTTGAAATTGTCTAATTTTCCTACTTGCCTCATTGTTCTAACATTCTACGCTCCGACTCGTGAAATATTGCACCTATCCCTATTGCACTTATTGATGACATCCCCCGAGGTAGTCCCCGCCCGGACATCCGAATGGGGGACTAGTTTACGTCCGGAGTGCTTTACCCCAGAGGACGCCATCATTTAATTTTTGCGTATGTTGTACTCGGGATTATAATGTGGTGGCTTCCCGTTGCCTTCCACATCGCAGTATTGTGATCTCTGCCATCATGAGTACTGAAAAAGCTGCTGCCCTCTTTCAGGGACTTGTCTTAGTCTGGTTTCTCTTTAAGAACCCCTCCATTATGGTTGAACCTATGGTCCGGCTCCCTAGATCATCGAAACTCGCAAGACGATTCACCCACTCTAGCTTGTACAAGAGATTCGTCAAGGTTCAAGTCCCGTCGGATCGGAAAATTATCAGTAAATTATTTAAAAGAAAATCTTACCGGAACAATTCTAGCAAATTCTGAAGGATCATCGATTTCCGAACAACTTTCGTCTTCGTCATCTGAGCCACTTGAAGCTCTTTGTAGAAAAAGCTTAACTTTTCTCATACTTTTTAAAGACGATAAGCTAGACGTTCTGACAGGTTTATTTGAAAAGCTAGTAAAAATATCTTCAGGAACTGGAGGTAAATTTACAACGTTGTTTAAATCTATCAGAGATTCTCGGGATAGATTTTCTGGATATTTTTCATCAATATCTGATTTCACACTTCTTGCACTACCGCATGGAGGCAAAAGAGTATTGTCTGAAATAAATGAGTTGAGCAGTTATACCTTATACCAAAAAACGCAGTATAATAAAATATAATTAATCTGAAGTCATTTAAAATGTCAAACTTTAGAATAATTTCATTAATAAATTTATTGAAATATTTAACTGGAAATTAATTAATTGCTGTTATTTATTGTTGACAGTTTTGAATAATTTGTAGATATCTTTCTTTTAGTATATATGACCATTTATAATTTTAAATAGATTTTCCGTAAGAAGTGATTTACAAAGAATTGAAGTTATTACTAGACGCAATCCACGGAGTTCTTATGTAATGAGTAGGATGAGTGTTTAATATTCGATTACCTGCAAGCTTCTGTTTCGTTTCTAAGTATTTTATTTTTTCGGAAAGTTTCGTTATACTTTGAGATTTGAAATTGCTTGGAATAGTAGTATCAGTAGCCTCTATATCCTCTAGATCAGCAAGTTCTTTTTCAACAACTGATAAAAGCTTTTCATATTCTAATTTAATTGTTGAACAAACCTGAAAACGATGTTTCATTTACTAACTTAATTTAATTTGAATTTCAAAACATGTTTTGTTTTTTTTTTCATTTTTACAGTGGGTATCTATTCTTCTCTTATACAGAATTTTGGAATAGCTTAGGAGGATGCCCATCAAAAAAAAATTAATAACATTTGTGGTTTATTTATTACTTAGGTACCATGTATATATATATACTAAAAACATTGTTGATTATCATACATATTTAAAAAACAAATATAAATTTATTTTTTTTTATATCTATCTTTCACTTGACTGCATTTTTTAAACAACTTTTCGTTGCCCAAATTTCAGAATAATTGCGTACATGTCATATGTATATTAAGTCTAATTTTATTGTCATCGCGGAAAGAATTAAATTAAGGCAGATTTCAACTATTTCTTTCAAATTGTCACGTGGAATACAATTTTCTCCGAAACAATTATCTAAATATTTTTAGCAATATACATTTTCATATATTTATGCATTTTACATGTAACTGTAAGGATGAACTATGATATTTGTTAGAAATCACTTATTCTCGAGTAGCAAACATGCACGTATTTAAATTGGCAAGGATAACCTATCGAACTGTTTTTGTTTTTTGACTCGTTCGAGGAGGTCAGTCTTTGTAAAGCCGTTGAGCTGATATTACAAAGAGAAAAAAGGTATCTTTAATTATCTCACGGTATACCTATTGCACACCTGCTATTACAAAGGTATTACATGCATCATCAAAATCATCGCCGTGGCGCATTTTGCTGTGCAAGCAACTAGGATATAAAAAACCATTTTTTCACACAGTGAAGGTTCAATCTTGTTTGTAATTTCTTGTAGTCTAGATAAGTTTTTTTTTGTAATTAATATTAATAAATTTTTAAAAAGTCGATTTTGTCCGTCGAAAAGATAATTGGCGCAGTCAGTAGGATTGCCGAAATTGTGTTGTGTCAAAAATACAAGAACAATTTTCGTTTTTACGATTAATCGGCAACGGAACATCGGTAATCCAAGTGTCGGAGATCGGTTTCGGAGTGGTTACTTAAAAATCAAGAAACCCAGTCAATTGCAGACCTGAAACAATCCTTCTACACGAGAAAGAGAAGAATATCGTCTTTTTCTGCGAGGACCAAAATTGGGAAATATTTGGACCACATAGCCAGACCAATTTGCTGAGCCNGTCGAAAAGTTAATTCTTTGGTTTGTGTTATAATAAACTTATCTTTCCTCTCTAAAATATATCGCGTTTTGTTATTATAAATCCTGCATAACTATTAACAAGTTATGGGCCCAGGATTATCCGTTATTCAAGACTTATAATAAATAGTATTTCGCGTGGATTTTTGGTGGCCACTTGCTGTGTGCGCGTGTTATCCGTTATTGAGAGTGAAAAGACTTTCTGCGATTTTCAAGATGACAACTAGTGCAACGTCGTCAGCATTGCGAATTGAATTATTGTCGAAAGATAATTATGGCACGTGGATAAGTCAAATGGAAGCATGACTGAAGCGAAAAAGCTTATGGAAGTACATCGACGGGACGATAGCAGAGCCGGATCGTGGCTCATCGGCAGTATCACTGGAAGTACTCATTCAACGGACGGAAAAAGGCGATCAGGCAAGAACAGAGCTGATTTGTCCATTCAACCGTACTTATTGAAGGACATAAGACACTGTACTTCATCCAGAGAGATTTGGAATAAATTGCGATCGATATACGTGTTAACTGCACTTGCAAAAAGAGCCGTATTGCTGAGACAATTAGCACGAAAAATGGGCGAAGATAGTGACGTCAGAGATTACTTGACTGATTTCTTTGAGATCACTGATAAACTTGCAAACATGAAGGAGGTTATAAGTAACAATTTGTTGACTGTAATGTTATTAAATAGTCTCCTATCCTCGTATCAAGGATTTCGTACAGCGATAGAGACGCGAGATATTTTACCGTCTCTGGAAGAGGTGAAAGTAAAAATCTTAGACTCCACGCGGGAAGAAATCGGAAATGATGAGAAGGGTGTTTTGAAATGTTTCAAGTGCGGAGTAAAGGGGGCACAAAGCAAATGAATGTCCGAATAAAAGTCAACTGAAATCTCGAGAGAAAACCAAATGTTCGGTTAATAAAGTTGATGGGGTCTTCGTGGTGAATTACACTGTATTTAATTCGAGTTGTATGTACGAGGCGAAAACAACAACGGAGAGTAAGCCATGGATTTTGGACAGTGGTTGTACCTCGTATCTGTGTAGTATTATGCGTTGTTCGAGAAAATTGATAAGACACCAAAAGTATAATTGAATCACGCCAGTGATGCGACTGCTGAAGTTAAAGGCAAAGGTGATGTGCGTGTTTCAGTGGGATGTGACGATGGTCATAACCTGTATGTGTTTCGCAATACCTTGTAGGTGCCTGACTTGCGGACAAATCTGATGTCAGTCGCGAAAGTAACTGATAAAGATTGCGAAGTAATTTTTGAAATGGATCACGGAACTATTATTAATTGTCAAAGTGATGTGATAATGACAGCAGGTCGTAAAGGCGATCTTTATTATGTACGTGAAAGTGTCGAGTGTGTTGAGGTCACAGCAGGCAAACTAGTAGACGATAAGTTACGCTTATGGCACGAGAGTCTTGGTCATTTGAATAGTAAAGACCTGTGAAACTCGTGAATGATAAAATTTTACCGAAGATAGACATTAGCAACGCGGATCAACTATCTCAGTGTGAAGTGTGTCTGAAAAGAAAAATGACCGCTTTGCCTTTCAAAAGTAAACATGAAAGCAAATCGAGCTCTCTCAGTCGGGATATATTGCTGGTTTACTTAAGCAGTGTAACATGAGCAATTGTAATCCCGTGGCAACACCTTCAGAGGTGAATGTGCGATTTGAAAGTATGAGTGAGAGTGAATCACACGAAAAATATTCGTATTGCGAATTAATTGGTGCGTTGATGTATTTATCTCTGGCAACGCGACCAGATATTTCAAATACAATATTCAAATTAGCACAGTTTATTAAAAAACCGAGTAAATGTCATTGGATGGCTGCAAATTCAATCATATTTACCTGCGGAGCTCATTTCTCCACTGATTATCGAGCGAGAACTAGACCAAAGTGTACAGTACCATTTGTAAAATTTGAACTGCCATGGAAAACAATGGAAAACGAAAACAAGCGTTAAGTATTCAATGTAAAGAACTCGTTGCAAATATACTACAATTTATGAACGCTGAAAAAGAAAAGAGGTTTTATTCTTCCACTTGAAAAAGTACGAGAACGTGTAGCGGCAGCAACTGGACTAAGTTTACCAGCTATAAGGAGGGTTGCTTCGGAGAAGAAAAAAGTAGAGGAAGGTGAGGCCAGATGTTTTATGAAACCCAAATATAATAAGAGGCACCTACGTCCTAAAACTGACTTCGACAAGTTTGACCAAGATGTTATAAGAAGCACGGTGAATAATTTTTATGTTACTGAAAAGATGATCCCAATACTAAAAAATATTCACCAGAAATATCAACACGACACGGGGTATTGGTAATACCGTATTGCGGTTCGAAAGTTAGTATCTGGCGAGTACTGCGAAAAATTGGTTTCCGCTGGAAAAAACCCAAACTAATAGGAAACTGGAGACCAATTATTTATATGGATGAAACATATATACATTCGAATTGTGCTTCAAAAAAATCATGGACCGATGATACTTCAGAAGGCCTTCTGCAACCACTAGCAAAAGGGAATCGATTAATTATTATTCATGCTGGTGGCAAGATGGGCTTTATAGAAAACGCCGGTGACATGAACTACATCAACTACTGGAAGTGGGTTCAAGAAAAACTTCTTCCTAATTTACCTACAAATTCAGTTGTAGTTATTGACAATGCCCCACACCACAACGTTCAAAGAGAAAAATGTGCTAATTCGAACTCGATAGAAATAATACAAGAAGCTGGTCATGATGTTTGTCGATTACCGCCGTATCAGCCGGAATTAAACACAACTGAATGTATTTGGGTAGCTCTAAAACATTTTGTTACCGAACGCAATGTGTCTTTTAACTTGGGTGACGTAAAAAAAACTTTGTGAAGAATTTTTCTCAAGTTTTTCTATCGAAAAATGGGAAAGTGTGTGCAACAAAGTTATTAACTAAAAAGATGCATACAAATGAGAAGATCTAGCGGACGAAAGGGTCATTGAAGACTTGGTTATTGAAGTAGGAGTCGACGATGAATTTTCTGACTCAAACGATGAAGACTTTGAAGATGAAGATTAGGGAAATATACTGAATATTTAGCGCTTGTTTATTAAAACGGCTCTTTTCAGGGCCAACAATTCCATTTCGAAATCAAAACGACATCGAACTAGAAACTTTGCATAATTACTTTATATTATGCTTACTAAATTAAATTTGAAACGTTCGAATAGACAGTAAACGCTAATAAGAAAACAGTAGATTATTAAGAAGTAATTAAAATATTTTCTGTATGTATAATATACGTACTGACAAGGTTTAAAGCTTTTACAAAGAGCAACGATTATTTAAACTGCCTCGTTAAAATTTAAGAATATGCTTTATTTAAAAGCATATTTAGCCAAAAATAAAAGTTAATTAACTTAACACTCTACACACCTATAATACTTTCGCTTTGTTTTCTATTGTTAATTTATATACATTTTTGTTTTAACAAATTGCTAATCATTTTCGTCTAGTACAGTTCTAGCCGATCTCCTAAGACCGCCCGTCGAGAACTCTGCTTGTTCAAGCTTGTTCCAACTATTTCTGTCTTGCTCACGCCTAGTGTGTATTCTTTATATCTTCGCGCAAATTTCTTCAAGGTCACATCTCTAACTATTTGAAATGAATTGTACTCCGGCTAAGTATTTTTGCTGAGCAGCGCTGCAATAACTTCGAAATCGCAGAAGCAGCGTATATGTTGCGTTGTCGTCGACCGAAGCAGAGTAAGTGAGTTTAGCGGGAACTACCATAGCAGCATTGTATTTACGTAGCTTGTTGTGTGAGTTAGATCTGAATGAGTGGGCAAAAATTACAATTTTTGTAGACAACCATGGGGCGCAATGTTTGACAGTTGATTCTGTTTTCCACGCGCGTACCAAGCAGATTGATATTAAGTATCAATTTATACGCGAAGTGATTGGTAATAAATTAATTAATTTAAGTCATGTGTATAGAAAAGGTTAGAAATGAAGCGGTATTAGAAAGAATAGGACTCTATGGAAGTCAATAAAAAATAGGCGAGATAGGTTGATAGGTCTAGTCAGAGACATATTAGAGGCAGAAACAGGAGTTAGGAGGGGTAAAGGTAGACCTAGGTTAGATTACTGTTCGCAGATAGTTAAGAATGTGGGTTGTTCTAGTTTTAGGGAAATGTGAAGATTAGCTCCAGATAGGAAAGAGTGGAGGTGCGTGTCCAACCAGCCTTAGGACTGACGACCTTGTGATGATGAAGTCATGTCTCGACAGATGAGATGATCGCGGATGTGTTTACAAAACCGTTGCATCGACTAGTCCATCAGAAATGTTTGGACAGTTTTGGGTTTGAATATATGTTGAAGTTTTAAACTGTTCAGATAGATGTCACTTTTGTATTGGCTTGTTTTCTTTTGTAAGTTGGTACTCTATGGAGTTACTTCAGTTACTTTTTCACGACAACGCTGTAAACATCGGTTAATATAAATCTGTTTATTTCTCGAACTCTCGTGTTGTTTTTACTGAAAATCCTGTTTCCCACAACAGGTTATGGGCCCAGCTACGCGTTGAAGTCAAATTTTGTGGCGAGTTTCGGTAATTTTGTGTGCAATTCGGTGTTCTCGACAAGACCTTTCGTCAAGCCAAAAAAAAAAACAAGATGGCTGAACCCGCACAGCAACAAGATGAGAGTGGTCGTGCTCTGGCAAGCATTCGCAAGTTAGCGAATGAAGCTCAGTGGGAAACGTGGAAGTGGAAAATCGAACTTTGTTTGAAAGAATAGTGTCTTTTTACGATTGTTGACGGTACACGGGTGTGCCCTGCCGCGCCTGCAGAAAAAGCAGAACCGTCCGACGAGTATAGACGATGGCAACGAGACAACGCGCGCGGCTCGTATTCTGGGTACGGCACTGGACGAAGAAGCTGCAATTTACGTTCGCAAAAAGACTGACGCGAAAGAAATATGGGATACACTTTTATCAGTGTTCGAACAATCCACTTTGCAGCGCCTGTACACGCTATTCGACAGTTTCTTCGAAATCAGGAAAGATGACGCTACTTCAATCACCAAACACGCATCCCAATTGGCAAATTTGTTCGATGACATTCTCGCAGAACTTCAAAAGGGCAATCCTCATGCAACGCTCCCGGTATCTTTGCTGCATCACAGAATTTTCAAAACGCTCGGTCCCGAGTACCAATATTATCGTTCGACTTGGTATCGCGTTCCTGAACTTGAGCAGACGACAAAACTTCTGATCGAGAATCTCCGATCAATTGAAAATTCAGTCTCGTCACAAGGCGCGTCGCATTCGTCAGGTGCTTTCTTTGCTAAATCTAAATCTCAACAACACACACACACAAGAAACAAAACAAACATTCTCAAAATTTATCTGCAAGAAGCAAGAAGGAGAAGCGCGCATGTTTGTACTGCAAGAAATTTGGTCATGTCATCAGTAATTGTCGGAAACGTAAGGCTGCAGAACAAAACAAGCAAACAGACGATGACAAGACGGAACACAAACAACACTCCAGAGGAGGCTCGTTTTTCGCTACAGGATTGACTGTCAACATCGATGTCGCTTTAGCTGACAACTGTATCTCGGACTCCGGCACAACGCACCACATATCGGCAAACAAGCAGCATTTTGCTACTTTCGAGAAGTTCCCGATTCCACAGCCCGTTCAAACGGCCGGCAAATATTTCATTCTGGCGTATGGATCAGGCAGGGTCGACGTTGAGGTTCGCATCGGTGACAGGTTGTCGACTGCAACGCTGAATGATGTTTGGTACGTTCCCGAGGCACGTCATTAACTTTCCTCCACCCGTCAATCTGCTCAACGTGGAAATGACATTTTATTCGATTCAGATGGAGTGAAAGTTTTGTTTGATGGTGAACTTGTCGCGACCGGTCAACTTGTCAGATCTGTGTACGTCATGGACATGCGCGTTTGCATCCCAGAGATGTCCATCGCAAAAGCTAATCTCGCCACATCAGCTGACGTACTTCAAGGATGGCACGAAAGATTCGGACATCAAGACAAACGACACGTGCGTGACATTTTGTCTCGTTTTGGCATTTCGTGCAAGTCGTCTGACACATCGGACTTTTGTGACGGTTGTGCGTTGGGGAAATCGCACCGCAAACCTTTTCACTCGCGTGTCGATCTCCCAACTACTGTTGGTGAGCTGATTCACGCTGACGTGAACGGCCCGATGTCTGTTAATTCGATTAACGGTTTTCGTTACTACGCGGTGTTTAAAGATGACTATTCTCAGTTTGTTCGCATATTTTTGATGAAGCGCAAATCGGAAGTGGCTGGACATTTGGACTCATTTCTGAGAGAGTGTGATACCGCTGGACATAAAGTGAAAACTTTTCGTTCCGACTGTGGGACTGAATTTGAGTGTGAAGATGTGATGAAGTTGTTACGCGAACGAGGAATCGAGTTTCGGCCGTCGTGTCCGTATACGCAGCAGCAGAACGGAGTCGCAGAACAGTGAAACCGTCATGTCGTTGAGCTGGCACGTTCGATGCTGACAGTCAGCGGTTTATCAAAATCTTCTTGGGCACATGCTTGTGACACCGCTGTATACGTGATCAACCGGACCGGTAAGTCACGTGTTCCTGGCAAAACACCGTTCGAGATGTGGACCGGCAGAGTTTTCGACAGCTTGATCACCTGAGAATCTTCGGCACAGAGTGTTATGTGAATGTGCCAAAACAGTTCCGAACAAAATTCGACGCCAAAACTGTGCTTGGTCGTTTTGTTGGTTACGTCAACGACAAGGATGGATACAAAGTGTGGGTACCATCAAAACATCGCCTGATGAAGTCACGAGACGTCGATTTTCGTCCAGAAAAACTTTGTACTACAAAGAATAGAATCGACCTTGAATTTGGAACTCACTGTGATGACCAGGATAACCAAGACGGGGAAGCTGAGACCGACGACCAGACTGGCGCTGAATCAGGCTATGAAAATTTTGATGATCTTCCTGAAGAGACTGACGATGCTGGATGTGAACTTCCTGAGAATGCTGCTCAACCTGTACCAGGAGAAGTTGTCCAAGGATGTTGATCGATATCGTGCTCGTTTAGTTGTTCGTGGAATGTTTCAACGTCCTGGACTCGATTACGACGAAACATTTAGCCCGGTCGCCCGGTACGATTCCATCCGAGCCTTCATCGCAACTGCAGCCAAAGAAAACCTTGTGCACTGCCTTTTTATATGACAAACTTGACACTGTTTTCTATATGAGACAATCACAAGGCTTCGATGAATGAACTGAATACGTCTGTCGTCTAAACAAAGCTGCATATGACCTCAAGCAATCTCCCCGTTGCTGGAACAACGAGCTCAACTCGTTCATGAGAAAGAACGGTTTCATACGTTGGAAAGCCGATCTGTGCGTCTACACGAGGACTAGAGGAGGAGAAAAATTGCTCTTCGCATTTTACGTCGATGACGGTCTTATTGCTGGATCATCGCAGGCCGTGGTCGACTCGTTCTTGAAATTGCTGACTTCGAAATTCAAGATCACAATTGGATCTCTCGACTCATTTTTGGGGATGCAGATCGAGCAATGAGAGTTTGGTTTCTTCCTGTCGCAGCGCATCTACGTTGAAAAGATTCTACAACGATTCGAAATGACAAGCTGCAAACCCGTGAAGATACCTGCGGACAACGAGAAACCCGACAACTCAAACGACGAGCCCCTCGACAAGTCCATTCCATACTGTTCTGCTGTTGGTTCCTTGCTGTATCTGGCCTGCGCTACACGCCCAGATATAGCGTTTGCTGTTTCGAAGGTGGCACGAGCGATGGCGAACCCCACAAAGTTCGACTGGAATTGCGTTAAACGCATCTTCAGATACCTCCGGGGCACTTCTGCATTGGGTCTGCTTTACACTTCAACTGCTGACGGACTGTGTGCCTATTCTGATGCTGACTTTGCGGGAGACGTCAAGACTCGACGATCAACCAACGGTTTCTTGTCCTTGATCAACGGCACAGCAGTTTCGTGGACCTCACAACTGCAGAAATCAGTCGATTTGTCGACAACCGATGCGGAATTCGTTGCTGTGAGCGAAGGTGCAAAGGAACTGGTGTGGCTCAATCGACTGCTGTCAGAAATTGGTACCTCTGGAGAGACACCAATTTTGTTCGTCGACAACGCCAGTGCCATCAAGTTGGTGAAGAATCCGGAATTTCACAAAAGGACCAATGATGTATGTGTGTGTGAGAACGTGCAGTTGAAGAGGTCGTGTTTGAACTCACTTATTCTCGCGTAGAAAACATGCACGTATTTAAGTTTGGCGCTTAGCTGCTGTGCTTGTGCCTTGCGTGAATTGGCAAGGATGGCCTATCCAACTGTTTTTGTTTTTTGACTCCTTCGAGAAGGTCAGTCTTTGTAAAGCCGTTGAGCTGATATCACAAAGAAGAAAATGTGCCTTTCGTTTACGTTATAATAAACTTATCTTTTCTTTTCTTTCTAAAATATATCGCGTTTTGTTACCATAAAACCTGCATAACTATAAACAATATTTTTACTGAACACATTTGCATATTTTTTCTTGATGTAGCACCAACATAAATCATCAGTAGAAAAATATGCGGGGTGAAAAAAACTACAAAAGTAAATTCTTTAAATTTGACATAGGACTTGTAGATTTAGAAAATGCTTTTGACAATGTTAAAAGGATCATGATGTAGGGATGAGTTACAGAGATAGAAGAGTAATACTTAGTTTGTATAGAGACCAACAGGCAGTTATAGAGCTGAAGCAGCAACGTAGAGAAGTAAATATTAGGAAGCGAGTCAGACAAGGATGCACACTGTCACCGCTACTTTTTAATATATACATCGAAGACGCGATTAACATCATTAAAGACAGTACAACTGTAGGGATAGATAAACAAGAGTAAAAGATCAGTATGCTTAGATTTGCAGATGATACAGCAGTATTAGAATCTAGAAAGGAGGAGTTAGAGTTACATAAAATGGAAGCGGTAATAACAACAGAGTGTTGTATGAAACTAAAAAGAAGTAAAAGAAAAATACTGGTACGCAAGGGAAGAAAAACTAGGGAAAGAGCGAATATAAAGATAGGATAGGAAGCGAAAAATTAAAAATTGCTGATTTTCGGTATCTAGGAAGTCAGATAAGTCAGATAGCATAGAGTCGTGTTGCCTTTAATAAAAACAAGTCACTTCTATACTCGGGAATGATTCATTTAGAAAATATTGTTAAAGGTGTATGTCTGGAGCGCGGCGCTGTACGGGTGCGAAACATGGACAGTGAGCGCTGCGGAAAAGAAAAGGTTAGAAGCGATTGAAATGTGGTGTTACAGGCGAATAATGATGATACTGTGGATAGAGAAGGTTAGAAATGAAGAGGTATTAGAGAGAATAGGAGAACAGAGGACTTTATGGAAGTTAATAAGAAATAAGCGAGATAGGTTAGTAGGACACTTTCTCAGGCATGAAGGTCTAGTCAGATACATATTAGGGGCAGAAACGGAAATTAGGAGGGGTAGAGGTAGACTTAGATTAGTTTACTGTTCACTGTTTCAGGGAAATGCGCAAATTAGCTTAGGATAGGAAAGAGTCGAGGTGTGTATCCAACCAGTCTTAGGACTGACTACCTTATGATAATGAGCTCCAACGTGACTCGTTATGATTACTGCGACAGCCTCAGACTCATTTCTTTGTTGCTTCTATTATTTTACAATCATCGAATATTACTTACATTTCGTTATCTATCTTTAATGTGTGTTATTTTATTCACTCTAATGAGAGAGAGACTATAATAACAAGATTTTCTCTAATGACAGTGGATACTGATGTCTAAGCTTACTGCACTTACCTGTATATTTTCTATAAATTATTTATATTAGTTAACGTATAGGTACTAACCGGGTCTGAGAATGCAACGGTGTCTAATGTTGCTAGTGTGGACAAAATAAGTTTTTGGGCAAGCAGAAGAAATGATTTTCCAGAACCTTGTAAACATTTTATGGTTTTTCCAGCTCTTAAAGCCAAATTTCTTAAGTAACTCACATACTTTTCTCCATTGGCACTTTTTTCTTTAAGATCCATTCCCATTTCTGCCATGATGATTGCACTATGTAGCATATGTTCTGCGGATGATCTAATGCTTATTATTTTAGCGTTAGTTGATTCAACAGTGCTAGTAGGATTCCATTTTGATTTATATTTATATCCATCAGGATCTCTGTTTACAGAATCCATCGTTCTACATGGAAGAAAAATCAATGATATATTTGACAGACTACTAAGAAAACAAAATTCGTAATAATTTTTTTGAGAAGCATGCTTTGACTATTATCATCTCTAATTTAACTGATTATTTTGACGTTTTCTGTTAAGTGGACTAGAAGTGATGAAAACATTATCTTTATTGTATCGTTATATAAGTATTATGGTAACTAAGAGGCATAACAATAACAATTAGTGTTTATTGAAAAAGTGATTTTCCATTTGTCCTTTTTAGTTCTTTGAGGTAAATATAGAGAGTCACGCAGTTGTAAGAAGAAGCTTATTTTGTTGCTGATTAAATAATATTAATAAATGTATTACTGATTACACTGTATTTTCAGCGATGTTGTACAATATCAGTTCTATTTATGTCAATTATTAAATAAAGTATAATAGTATCATCGATAGCATGTTCCACGTATGCTAAGCAGCTGATTGCTTCAATATACCCACATAATGAGAGTAACTTTTGTGGTGCTCTTTGAATTCTCTTTAATGTTATTTTCTACTAATAAAATAGTCAGCTTATGAAGATAGCTGTAAAATTAACATAAATCAAAATTTGAAAATTTTTTTCAATTCTCTCTGTAAATGTCAGTCTGGACATATCAGTTAACAGTTATTTTCATTAAACACGGAAACAGATAATTTTGTTGATGTGCTGCTGATGTAATGAAATGTGAGGTGTAATTGAGTTGTCTTTTAATACGATTTATTTATTGAAAAAATTTAAAAACAATATTGTAGGTTTGAGATACCGCTTTTATGAAAGAATAAGAATAATGTTTATTCACAAATAACTTATGTTTGTATAGACCGGTCAAATATGTGGAATACTAAAGTTAGTATGTAACATATGTGGATGACGATATATTACCAGACCGTTATTTTCTAGAAATTTGCTTACTTGAAGCAATTTCGGCATGATTGGTAATGGTATGCTGTAGAGAAGTAATAGCTGCGAAATCGCGTTTCACATTTAGCTGACTAAGAACTTTCTGTTCTTTAGTAAATTGGTTTGCTTAGTTATTATTAATATGTAGGTATCTTAGTAAGATTTTGTTGAGGATTATACGCGCGTCAAGTGGAGTGACGTCATCTAGTATGACTGTTTCAGTTAAAACGTACTATGCCAGAATGATGTTTTAAAAGACATTTATTTTACTACATTTATTTGGTTCGGTCAATCAAAAACATTTAATTATGGAATTAAGTTTTATGAACAATTAACATAGATTCAACTTGTAAGGTAGACTGTAAAACGAGAAAAAGAGCAGGCTTACACAATACCTAATTAATTATCTAATATTAGTCCAGGCTGTATTTTTTTATCAAATTGCAGCATATATCTCAGAAACTGTTCACTTAGAAGAAAAGTCGTGAGGAAGATACATTTCCGTAATTAAATTTCCGATAAAGTGTAATCTTTAGGTATCTAGGAAGTCAGATAAGCTAGGACGTAAGGAGTAGTAGGGATAGAAGTCACTGCTATGCTCGCGAACGGTTAATTTGTTTTCAAACCACAAAATTCATTTTCTCCATTGCAAAAATGTAAAAAATTACAAAAACAAATTAAACATATACATTAACTTGCGGATTTCTATTTATATACCTGCATTACTCCTAATACCTTCATACTAGGTTAAAGAAAACTTTTTATTATGGGTAATCACACTAAATTTCACCTAGAGCGGATTTATGGTTTTTGCATAATAATTATAATAACAATTTACGTTTATGATAGGCAGTTTTTAGTCGTGGGCTGATTGGTGGAAGACGGGGCTTAGTTTTCCTTCTGTCAAAGTGACGTTTTGAGTGATCCATGTCACGTATAATTTATATTCTCTGAAGAAAGTGTTGATAATAATTGTTTGTGAGTTTAAACAGTTTATTAATTGGATCGTTATTTTTTTATGATTCTTTGATTTGATTTTCAGGTAAAATTGGTTAAAAGTTTTGAAACAGGCAATGATAAAATTGAAACTATAAGTGTATTATATTACAACGTTGTTTATAAATATTTTATAACACTAAATATCTGAAAAGAATACCTGTGAGTTAGAGACTTTAAGAGTACCAATACAAGAATATTTTGTTTGAAAAAATTTGAAATTCGTGATAACTTGAATAGTTTCAAGAGTACATAATAATCGTATGTTTTTTTTTGTTATAAAATTGCATTTTTTTTGAAAAAATACTAAGAAAATCAAAACACTAATATAATAAATGTTTTTTTTTAGATATTTCTACTGTATTTCATATCCTGAAATTATTAGTCTAATCGCAGTATGGAGATTGAGGTATACATAAATTAATAGGTAAAAATTACATTTTACCAAATTATAATATTTCAAGAAAAAACAAAATGGGACTACAAAAATTGTTACAACTGTAGAAGAAATAGACTAAAAAATTATGTCGTCAAAGAAGTCGTGAATATCAACGTAAATATCGTAAAAATCATTATCGAAGCGAGATTGATCTTTTTAGGTTACCTTCATCAAGTAATTCAATTTTGAACTCTCATGACTATTCGATCAATAATGTATCAATAATAGATGAGTTATCTTAATTAAATTTTAATACGGTATGAAGATACAAATGAAATATATATAAGAGAAATAAAACATTTTTCAGCTGAAAGAGTAAGAAATTTATTCTTTTAATGATTGTTGTAGTCATGGAAAAGTCGCTTTAGAATGTCTACTAGCTTTTCTAAATAAACTTCGTTCTTTATTCGATAATACTGATTTAGAATCTACATATTCAATGACGAATACGTATTTATATATTTTTTTGCATTTTTCATAATGTGTTAAGAATATCATGATAATCGGTTGAGTAGAGGTAAAAAGCCGAAAATCAAACAAACTCACATTCGTAATTTTAATATTCCTTAAAATTTTGATACAATGATTTTATACGGATATGCCATTTTAATTTTGAGTGGCCTACCTATCATGAAATTAACGTGTTTAACTGGTCGGTTTTATTTTAGAAGAAAACGTGCAATACCCAAATTGATTTCATAATTATCATTCCGGTTCTCCTTTTCTACCTGAAAATATTGAACCACAATTCTGCACATCTAGGATTTCTAAATTAATCATCAACATCATAAGGTCGTTAGTCCTAAGACTGGATAGACACGCACCTCTCTTCTTTCCTGTCCTGGGCTAATCTTCGCATTTCCCTAAAATTAGAACATCCCACACCTTTAACTATTTGTGCTTCTAATATATCTCTGACTAGCCCTTCATGCTTGAGAAGGTGTCATACCGACCTATCATATTGACTTCCGTCCTCTGTTCTATTCTTTCTAATATCTTGGTATCCTTATCATTCGCCTGTAATACCACATTACGAATGCTTCTAACGTTTTATTCTCCTGAGTTATCCTAGATATCGAAAATCAGCCACTTTTACTATTTTTTGTTACCTATCCTTATATTCGCTCTTTCTCTATTTTTTCTTCCCTTGCATACCTGTATTTTTATTTTACTTTTATTTATTTTCATATATACCGCTTCCATTTTCTTTAAGGCTATCTCTAACTCCTGCTTGCTAGATACTAATACTGCTATATCATCTGCAAGTCTATGCATACTAATCTTTTGCCCCTGTATATATCCCTATAGTTCCTGTCTTTAATGATATTGATCGCGTCTTCGATGTATAGATTAAAAAGTAATTTACTTCTTTACGTTGTTGCTTAAGCTCTATAACTGCCTGTTGCTCTTTATACAAACTATGTAACACTTTTCTCTCTCAGTATCTTATCCCTACATTTTTTTAAGTACATTTAACATCTTGTCCAATTTAAAATTGTCAAAAGCTTTATCTAAATCTACGTATCCTATTTACGCACTATTTCGTTTTTTCTATTGTTACCGGTAAAGCTAGAATGATCTCTCGCGTTTCTCTATCTCTAAACTCAAATTGATCTTTCCCTAATGATTCTTTCGTCTCTTTGTTCCATCTTTCTCCGTACGATTCTAGTTAAAAAATTTTACGCATGGGAAGTTGGAATTGTTCTAAATGTCTCGCACCTATCCGCGCCTCTCTTTTTAGGTATGGTTACTACCACGTTCCGCTTATAATCCTCCGGGACTTTCCTTGCCTCGTAAATGTGACTAACCAACCTAAACATACGATTTCTAACCTCTTGTTCTGCATATTTTAGGATTTCTGCTTGTATACCATCTGTGCCTGATGCATTAATAA
This sequence comes from Agrilus planipennis, assembly GCF_000699045.2. NCBI lineage: Eukaryota > Metazoa > Arthropoda > Insecta > Coleoptera > Buprestidae > Agrilus > Agrilus planipennis. The sequence continues at coordinate 42,804 of NW_020442418.1, forward strand.
TCTTTGAGTTTTTTAATGCTACATTAAACTCTCATCTCTTTATGGGATGACCTAGCTCACCTATCTCTACACTATATTCCTTCACTAATCTCCTAACTCATGGTCAGCGTATACATTCTCTTATTATTCTTTCCATCTATCTGCTTTTTCCTCATTTTCCATCAAAATGACCCCTGCCTCGTTTTTTATAGTATTGCTGCTGTACCCTACTTGTCTAAAATTCGTTTTAATAAAATACCGAACTTTAAAACGAACTATGTGTCATTATCTAAATTTAAAGGAAGCTGTAATGAGTGGGTTAAAGCGAACCAAAATTCACAGAATACTTAAATTTAAGCAAGAGGCATTTGCGAAACCTTATATTCAGCTTAATACAGATGCGATGAATTAATCCTCCGCAAAATCGGATAAGGAATTTTTTAAAAAGATGGTGAATTCAATTTTTGGAAAAACTTGAGAATGTTGACAATAAACGATTTACGAATATCAACGCATTGGGCAAATTTGTTTCAAAAACTGCAGTATTTTCTCACAAAATTGTACACCCATTCAAATGGAAAAGCTTAATGCTATTTATAATAAATCAATCTTTTCGATTTTACCATCTTGGAATTAATGAAGATTCCTGTGAAAAGTTTTTATTATAATTTATGTAAACAGATAAGGATAACGCTTCTTTGTTATATACGGATACCGATTCCTTGGTTTTAAAAATTTACTATAACTATTTCTATAGTGAGATCAAAAAACACTTTGATATTTCCAATTATCCGGAAGAAACTGTTTATAACATACCACAAACAAGTTAAGTAGTTGGTAAGATGAAAGACGAGTATGCAGGAATTCCCGTAAAAAGTTTTTACGGTACTGACGTCAAAGCATATTGTGTTAAATTGGATGATGAAACAATGATTAAAAAAACAAAAGGTATAAAACGTTCTATTATACTACACGAACTAAACGAGGGTTATTACTTATATACCGTCATAGCCAGTAAAAAGCAAATAATGAAGAAAATGCCTGTTTTTTCATCTCGACTACATGACGTGTACACTCAGTTGAAATATAAAGTTGCTTTAAGCCCGAACGATGATATACGGTTCATTATTCTACGCACTACTAAAACTTTACTGTGGGGTCGTGAAGTCTTTCCTGTAATAAGACGCTTACATAATGCAATCGAATACGTTGGAACGTTAGTTAACGGTCATGATTATGATGAAGAAGGAGAGAGGGTATTAGTTACTACATTAAATAAGTTATTTGTACAAACGTTGTACGTTGCACGCCAAATTAATATTATGCAACTAGTTAAATTGGATCGTGATTTCGATGAAGAATAAAAATTCACTGTTTTATTTAAAACATTTACTGGAACTTCTATTCTAATCAATAAAAACTAAACTTCAACGTCTAAATTAAAAACTATCAAAATTCGTCCGACAATGGAAACTATTTTGGATGGTTACTGGATGCAAAACTTACTTGATTGAAAGATGAAATGTGAATGTTTTATTCTTAATGTACTATGCAACTATATCTACCAACAGGTAAATTGGTGAATATTATTTTAGCGGGGGCGAATAATTAGAAACTGAATATAACACAGAATATGGAAAGCCCTATCATTAAATGTGAGCACAATCGCCATACAACATTTCTTTCCAGTTTATAAGGGTTCTGTGAATACCCAGGTAAAATGTAAACTGGTCGTGTTGTTACTAACTTAGACACTATTTAAAATTACAAATATGAATTTAAATTAAAAATATTTGAAGTACAAAAAAAAGAAAAACTTAGGACGTAANATTGGTGAATATTATTTTAGCGGGGGTGAATAACTAGAAACTGAATATAACACAGAATATGGAAAGCCCTATCATTAAATGTGAGCACAATCGCCATACAACATTTCTTTCCAGTTTATAAGGGTTCTGTGAATACCCAGGTAAAATGTAAACTGGTCGTGTTGTTACTAACTTAGACACTATTTAAAATTACAAATGTGAATTTAAATTAAAAATATTTTAAGTACAAAAAAAAAGAGAAAAACTTAAAATGCATTTGAAAATGTTTCAAATAAGCTAAGAAAAAATGATCAACTTTTTGTTTTTATTACTTGTACTAATTTACATGATCAACTACACTATCCACCGAGAATATATGATATATTTGCAAGTGATGAAATACCTTTTGACGAATTGAAAATCTAAATTTATTATTTTGGTTTGTATCGAAAGTATAAATGTGGAGAACACTGTGAATCTCCCACCCAGAAGAGGGAGAGGGAACTAACATAAAACCGCTGAGATGTGTCTTTTGGTCCCACTTCATCTCCAACTAAGCCACCAAGTCGATATCGGTTTCGAAGAGAAGCGCACCTTACAATCGTTGAGTACATATTGGTGAAAAGTAATAGTTCAATGTGGGAAAATAGTGCATACTAAATAGGGTCTACGTCATTTGACTAATTAAAATGATTGTAGTGTTTCTACCTGGTCGCTGTATAGTCCAGTAGCCAAAACTTCTTTTTTATCGTTTGAGCTTATATCTTGGCTCCTTCGCAATTTTTATATAGTATAAGTACTTAGAAAGTTGTTCCTTGGTGAATTTCCTAAAATTTGAGCCCAACCGGAAATTGCTAAGTGTTTATTGTTGCAATCAGCCCGTGAATTTTAAAAACGCCTCTTTTTTCGATATTTTTTTCACGAAGAAGAAATTAGAACCGATTTTATAATGTTTTCTACGCGAACCACCTCTTTTTAAATGATGTATAAAATGTTATGTTGTTTGAAAATTTTCCAACGTTCTGACTATATCTTGTAAATACGCTTCAAAACGCGTATTAAAAAAAAAGAATGTCCTACGACCTCAGGGAGTTGAGGTATTTTTTTTTAATTCCTGTACTATGCAATATAAATCTTTGTGACAATTTTTTAAATAAATGATAATACAAAATGTTTGTATTCTACGGGAAAAAATACAAAAGGACCAATTATAAAGACATACCTAGGGGAAAGACCCCCAGTTTATTTAGTTTAACATGGTGATTCCTTTTTAGTAGCATATCCACTACGGCCCCCAGTGGTGCGAGATTGAGATACGCTCAATCAGCGCGCGATGACTATGTCACCGTTACCAGGTACTTCCATTTGGTTAGCAAAACTATCGGGAACCCTATGGTGCAAACGGGACCTATCTAATCCCTACCAAGCTTAGCAGGCTTGGTACCCGAGCGGAACGCCGTTCACCCGTAGAGATAACCCAAAAGCAGAAGACACTAGTGCGTCAACTCTCCCCCAGCATGTGGGGTCAACCACTGCCACTATGAGTCCAACCTCTGGTCAGCCGGGCAGACAGGAAAGATCCCTGCTTGGAGCACCCGGACCTCCCGTAGTACCAGTTAGCATCACTGGGTGGATGTTCGGAGTAACAATAACTACTCCCAGTTGGATTACTTTTAACTCCGGTACTGGTAGGCCAGCTCGGGTACGTGGGATCGCCAACCCCAAACGTAAATTGCTCTCATAGCAACGCTTCCACAAAAATGAACATAAAAGACACTCACCGGGATTATTATTGACGGAAAGGCTGCATTACAAAAACGAACAATTCATGAATGTCGAGGAATCTCGTTGCCCTCACCTTACATTGGTAGTGTGAGCAAGGAGGACTCGATAACAACACCGGATAATTAGACAGGCACACGCGGATAGTAGCACCAAGAAAGTAGATTTCAACATTACATCAGAACAACTTAAAAGTTATTATTTTGCAGGTATCTTCGCAGGATCCCACCATGAGTGCATCGACCCCACCCCCCAGCTGGGAGCGACGCCGCCATGGAGTGATCCATCAACAAGCAACGATGGTAACAATGGTGGCCGTAGTATGTTACAGGTATGTATACTATAGGTAAGTATAAGTGTGAGAAAGTAAGTAAGTAGGTAAACAGGTAGGACAGTGGTTGGTATATTGTAACGATTAATCAGCAGGGTAGTGAAAGGTAAGTACAGTAAGACAGAAAAATACCACATCAACATTCAGGTTGGTAATTACATAAAAAAAAATTCACGGGCAAAGTCAGTATATTCTAGTCTGGCAAGAGCTTTATATTGAGATCAGTATCACTTGAAGATGTTTTCATATGGTAAGTACTAACCAACTACTGAGTAGGTATCCAATTTGTAAGACTTTGTTTCGGGTGTAGTGATTATCTGCGCGGGATAAAAATGGCACATCTCCTTGACTCCCAACCAAGAAAATATGTTGTGTAGTCACCTGGTGAATGTTAACGACCTACAGCAAATATCAACGCAGAATACAAAAGATAAGTTTATTATAATGAATATAGTTTTGTGATAATGTAGCTAATACCATGTACTCTTTATTACAGCAGAAGTAGCCTTCTGTGAAACACCTGGGAAGCGAATATTGAAAATGCCAAGAAGTTTCCTTCCCTGGCGACGACACCACTTATATCAAGCAGACCCTCATTAGATACTCTAATTCTCATAGTAGGTAGGTCTGTCAAGTCATTATACAGAAGATAGAACCCTATTACATGATAGCAATCCTCTATACCCCCATCATAAAGATGTTTATTGAGACTTCCATGACCAGTAAGTAGGAAATTGGCGTATGGGGATGGATCAATCCAGGGACTATCTTTTACAGTGGTTACCATTCTATAAAATTCTACCCTTACTACTGGAATACCATCTATTTTGCCAACGCGATACCAGTTGACTAGTCAATAGCGTACACATGCCTTGTCGACTTAATTGGGAAATTTCATCCAACGTGAGAAAGTCAAAACCACCCAAGGTAAGTCCCTTTCTAATTGTGTACCTTATACTTCTCTCATATAATTATTAAGTCCCAAGGCAGTTCCCCCATCAAGATTTCCATGGCCTCCGTAGATACAGTTTTACATATGTGGAGACAACCATATAATGCAACCCTTTGACACCTATTAATTAATTCCTTATCTAATATATCCTAACTGTACAGATTCCACTAGAGTCCTTGCCCCGTATAATGCACATGTTGTAAGTAGACCCCGATATATAGTTCCACGCGACTTCCTCTACAGTCCCCAATCCACCCTCATGACTCTTATCAAGCATCCGACAACACTTACAAGTTTATCCTTCAATATAAGAAAATGGTCCCTAAAGTTCATTCGCTCACCGACAGTAAAACGACTAAACGTACGTTTGAAGGGCATGTGAACGATAAATGCCCCTTTAACCACAGCGAAACTGTTTTCGAGTCAGATACCTCAACCCCTGAATTATCACCCCAGCCACTTACTATCCTAACTAAAGCCGTTCCTTTCTTTCCTACTGTCCCCTCCTGCTAGCAAGACAAGATCGTCCGCGAAAGCAGCAAATCTAGCCTCAGCGGATTCTAATTGATATAACAGCTCATCCATTAATAAATTCCAAAAAAATGGAAGGTACCTTGGGGATAACCTCTATTAATTTGTCTCCGGGCAGATTTAATGCCTGAGGATAAAAGGACCGATCTGCAGTTGAGCCATAAGTTATATTCTGCACAACCTAATTCACTAAGTTTATCAACAATTACCGCCCATCTAATATTGTCAAGGGCTCCTTTAAAGTCTATAAAAATTCCTAAAACGTACTTGGCTTTTGTCATGCTTACATAAAATTTTAAAAACATCCACGCATCCTCCATACATTTATCTTTAGAAAAGCCAAACTGATAGTAATGAAATGAAGGGTATATCATCGTAATACGCTGGATCAACAATCGCTCTAGTAGTTTGCCTGTAGATGGTAGTAGACTGGTGACTTTAACAACAATACTACTTTACCTATTTTTCAACTCATGATAAATACTTCCCCTTTTAGGCATGTATTCATCAGATTCAGAACGTGTAGAGGACAGCATCGCCTCAGCGCACGGACCATTTCAGGACAAACTCCGTCAACCCCGCCAGTCTTACCGCAGCTCCTACGTCTTACAGCCGAATCTAACTCATCCCATTGAAATTCCTGCTAGATAGATCTATCTCTTCTATGGTAGGGATGATCATAATCTACTGGGAAAGGCGACGTCAAAAGGGCGTTTGCCGTTTAATTAAATGATAGGGTAGGTACACCATTAACCTTAATGCTCCCCAAGTAATTGTATTTCGCCTACCTCTGCAGATTTTATAAATCTTTCCCCATGGATCCTCGTTGCCCTGTTTTTTTACGATGTCTCTCCATGCCTTTTCCTCTGATTTAGTAATATCTTTTTTATATTCTATTTTCATCAATTTTTCATTTTCTCTTTAATTTTGATGGATTGTTATTTAATTTTGTTTAGTGATTTCATGAAGTATAATGTCGTTCATTCTACGCTGAATCCGCAACCTCTTCAGCTACAGATTTATTAATTTATCTGACTATGATTTTGTAACGTATTTTTAGAAACAATCAAGTCGTCGAGATAAATAAAGCAACTGTCACAGTTTAATCCGGACATTACTATTGTCATAATGCTAGAGAATGCGTTTGGGCTTATTTTTAACCCCATTGGTAATCATTTCATCTGGACTTGACCGCTAGTGAAAACTGTAAACGGTTAACTAGACGGTTCCAGTTATACTTGATAATAATCTTGTGATAGGTCTAAATGTGAAAAGTATATTGCGCCTTACAATGAATCTAATATTTCAGTTATACTAGGATAATTGTTATCTTTAATTTGTCTATTCAACAGCCTATAGTCAACAATAATCCTTTATTTTTTACACTATTAGTAAAGGCTATGACCCTTCAGACACAGCATCTTCATTAATTTCATTTCACGGATTTTCGTTTGTTGGGAGATGGTGTTATTAAGGAAGAAAGGTTTAAGTGCGATAAATGCACTCAGAGCCTTGTTATGGGTCGCTGTAATGTGGTGCCGCCAGTTTAGGCATCTGTCGAAGACGACGCCTAGGTAGGTAACGGAGCTGCTGTATTCCATGGGGCGATTGTTGACGATGATGGAGGGAGGTTTTCGAAGCTTACAGAGAAAAAAATTGCTTTCGATTTGGTCTCGTTAATGGTGATTACCTTTGCAGTTACGGCGTCAGAAAGCGCAGACTCAGGCTGCATGGCAGTAGTTGACTGTATGGAAGAATTTCAAACAGCGGCGGCATTGAGGAACTTCCTTCGTAGCCTTTTTTGGCTCAACTTTGATCTTGAAACCACAGAGTTTATCAAAATTGTCTTGGTTGTCTTGGCTTCGGTCTTATCAAGACCGACGGAGACAAGGGGCCAAATTTTGTTACCTTTGGACATTTGTGGCTGAGTTCAGACTCGATGTCCTTCGTTGGAAGTCTTCGCAGGCACTACGGCTAACGACATGAAGGTCACGGTCTTGTTGGAGCTGGTTTGTAGAGAACTGGACTTTGGCTTCGTCCTGGAAAAAGGATAAACGACGAAAATCGTCGTTGGAGCTGGGGTAGTCACGAATTGAGTCCTGAGTATTAATTGACCTACGGACGGTAATGCCGTGACTGTCCGTGACAGGAAAAATTTTCGGCCGAAGGGACTTTTGACGTATGACGATTAGGGAGGGAGGTTTTGGGCGACGACAGGAATGGTTGCTGTCGTTGGCGCGTTAGCCGGCTTTGACGAAACCGTCGTTCTCTCGTCGGTCCGTATGCGGGAGATGGTTAACGGAGCATCTTACCGGGCACGCGCAGTTGGATGCGCGTGGTAACCGCCGGACTAGCTTCGGATAGCACAAGGACCTCGTTACATCTTCCTTTGTCGGGAACTTCTAAATTAAGTTACTATATGCCTTAAATGAAGGAAGTTTATTTACATGCGGATGAAAGATATAGATACAGATACATTCGGCGATACAGTCAAAATAAAGAGATTATATACACATACAAGGAGAAAGATAAACAAAATATATATTTTTCGGTTCACTTAACCTAACTTAACCTAGTGCGTTAATGGGCCACGTATGACATGTAGCAGAATATATATACAGATATAAACACAAAAACACGCTAGATATATACATATAATAACATAATCCTAACCTAACCTAACGTCATTCCTCATTCACGGCACGATAGCGCACTAGTCTAGTCGAAGTCTATACGCCGGGGACGATAGGCCCTCCTACGGGGTGTCGGAGGAAGCGGGGATACGAATGTGGACACCGCCCTGAACATGGCCGAGAAAGTTTCGGAATCGATGGAAGCGGCGACAGCGAGGTGGGAACCGACGACCGTTTTGGCACCGGCGATAGGCGTGGCGACGGCGGCTGCCGTGGGTCGATGAGAGTCCTGGGTAACCGACGGGGTTCGGGAAGCGACACGTAGGTGTCCTGGAGCTCCTGAAACACTTGATCTAGCTGGCCGGGTTTCAGGGCCTGTGAAGGTCCCTGGATGAGTCGAAGGTGTTGCTCCTTACGTTCTCTCCAACGACGTGCAGATGTTCCTCGACGATGACGTAGCGTCAGTACAATATGGTGTAGCATTTATATATATATATATATATAAATGCTTCGGTTGGTTGGTCAAAAGGGTAGCCGAGTGATAATACGGAGATTCCCTGGCTAAAAGGGTAGCCGATGGGTTGCAGGTTCGAAGTATTCGCGTGGCTAAGTGGGTAGCCTAAGAGAAGTCGAGTGGCTAAAGGGGTAGCGGCTGACTTTCTGTGTTTTTTTTTTGTTTAGATTATACTCGAGGAGGAGAAATCTTCAAAAAGACACCCCCTTAAGGGAGATAGTATCGGATTCTTACCAACTAAAACCCCTCTTCGAGCAGGAAGATAAACCCTGTGGGTTGCTTATCGCCGGGAAGAAAGTGAAAGGCTAGGGATTGGGGATAGGTTTGAAATGGGAAGTGGGTTAAGAGTGTGGATAGAAGGGAGTGTTGGGGAGAAAACCGAAGTGGGTGGTTCACCTCTGAAATGCTGGATGGACACTCTCGCTAAAAAGCGAACGTGGTCTAAGAGCCGATCGAGAAGGATGGATTCCACTACTTTGCTCAACGAACTGAAGAAGCTGATAGTCCTGTAGCTTGAGGGAGAGCTGAGGGGCTTTCCTTTTTTGGGGAGACAGAAGACAGTGGCTTCTTTCCAGACCAAAGGGAGGTGGTGGAGCCGCATGATAGCGTTAGTGATATTGCACAGTGCGGTGATGTGCTTTGGCGGCAGGACTTTGAGGACTCCGTTGGGAATTCCGTCAGCGCCAGGGGCTTTTCTCTTTTTCAGAGAACGAATAGTAAGGAAGATCTCACGGGGTCTAGTGTGTCTGAATTCGGAATTTATGGGAACGAAGTTTTGGGAGACGGCTTTGGTACGCTCATGAAAGTTGACAAGGTCACTTTCCAAACGCTTCGGGGGTGTGTTTCTGCCTGAGCGATATAATCATTGAAGGATGCGCTGCGGAATTCGGAGAGACGAATTTTTAGTTCTCGGTGGAGGTCGTTTACTTCTGCACGCTGTTCGGGGTAACGAGGATGTTAGCTTTGGGGGGTGTAAGTTGGGCGGCTGATTTCGAATTGAACAGGAAGGTAATCTGAGTTTAGTTCGTTAAGAACTATAGGGTCGGCGGAGAGGTTAACGTTCCTTGTGAGGAAAAGGTCTAGGATATCTGGAAGATTGTTGTGATAATCCTGGAAGTGTGTTGGATCTGGGGGGATTCAATTGTGAAATCGAAGTCAAGAGAGTTGGCAAGAAGGGAAATGCCTTTTCTATTACTATATCAGCAGCCCCAAGAGATGTGTTTGACATTGAGATCGCCTGCGAGAGCCTGGTGGGAGTAGAAGTGGAAGGTTTGAAAGATCCTCTTCGTCTGGGGTGGAGTATAAGTATACAAGCAACACCGATTGACTTTTCTTCGAGGAAGTGCTCGAGTTCAGTCACGTTACCTCTAATGCCATAGGCATTCCTGGTAACTAAACGAAGATTATTTGGGTGGGCTGTATTAGACATTGGTGGGTGGTTCGAGGACGGCGACTAAACTGGCTACCATTGTCTGTACGACAGCCTGAAGGGACGGAGTTGCACCTGATGTTGTAGCGGTGCTTGGGTTGGGCTTACGGTTGGGGGATGGTAGGGCTGCACTCTTGGCCTTTGCGTAAGACATTTGGGAGGATGTCTTTACGAAGGCAACAGGCGAGCTGGCGGTTGCTTGGGTGATCTTTGGAGCAGCCGGGATGGTGGTGGCCTTTTTTGGGGCAACGGTTTTTCGCGGAAGCTTGGGGCAACTACGATAGGTAGCGCGGTGATTGCCTTTGCAGTTCGCGCAGGAAGGGGTGGAGTCTTTTTTGTCTTTCGCCTTGCATTCAGCTGAGATATGATTTCATCCACAGAAAGAACAGACCCAGGCTGGCAGTAATTGACCGTATGAAAGAATTTTTGGCAGCGGCGGCATTGGGGAACGTCTTTGTTTGCTTTTTGTCCATTCGATCAAGGCGAACGGACACTAGCGGCCAGATTTTACTACCGTTCGATGCGGTGGACGCCACGGATAGCAAACCCTTTCTGAGTCAGCTCAGATTGAATATCGTCCATTGATGTGGACTCACAGACTCCGCGAAGGACGACGTGAAGGTCCCTGTCTTGGCGGAGCTGGTTGGTAGTGAACTCGACGTTTGATTCGTCGAGGAAAGAGGTGAGGCGGCGGAAGTCCCCCACAGAGTTGGGATATACACTGATGGAGTCTGCGGTGTTAACTGCCCGTCGGGCTGAAATGTCGTGAATTTCCATGCCACGGAGAATTTTAGGCCAAAGAGTATTTTGGCTGATAGAAATTGGGGGAGGAGCTGCGGTACCATGACCGGCGGTTTCGGGCTTGGACTCGTTCGTCGACGTCGCAGAAGATGACGACGAAAGAAAGGGCGTTCGCCTTCGGCGTTTGGTTCGACGGCTGTTTACTTTCGTAAAGCCGTCGACGGGGTGGCACTAGTTGTCTTCGACGAGGCAATCACCTGTGAGGACGGGGCGGTGGTAATGGCGGAGGTGCTCGGCACGATGTCTTCTGACAGTATGATTTATTTTGTTAATTAAATATTTACATGGTGCCGCTGCTCCACCTTTCGGTACTACAGCAGCGGTCTTTCGGAATAATATATTTACAAAAGAAATATATGCTCTATTTTAATTATATAAGATTAAAACTAAAAACTAGTTCACTCGATATAACTACAATCTCTACTTTTTCCCCTGATGTCTTCTGACAGGAGAGTAAGCGTGGCTTGGTTGTTGTTGCGGATAAAAGTACCTAACAGGGTTAGGTTTTCTTTTAACTCGCCGAACAAAACGATGGCGTCGCCGAGGGGGAGACCCTCCATCAGTGCAGAACCCTTGGGGAGAGCCATCTCCGAAATGGTAAGCGTCAAAAGCGAAAAAGGCTTTTCGGTGGGCGTGGCTTCGGTTGTACGGGAAAACGACGAATGTTTTGTTAGTTAGCGGGTTAATGGGAAAGAAGAAGTACACTCGGTCCCCAAGACTATTACGTTAGTTAAATTAATTAAAAGGATTAAACTTACCTAAAAACGGCTGGGCTGTATTAATAATTAAATACTTTGAATCACGTAGAATTAAACCTCCTGGTTTAATTTGTTGTCGCTGGTCAGGAATGAAAACTGCCAGTTGTTATGTAACGGCTGTGTAGGCTGGTGATGCAGAGAATTTCCTTGTTAAAAGGCGTGTGTAAGCTCGAATGGTTTGGGCTCGTATACGACCTTCTGGGATCAGTCCGGCCGCTTTCAACTTCCAGCGCGGCGAGTTGGATTCGCCTACTTCCTCTACCGATCAGTGGCGTCGTGCTCTTAGATAGGTGCGCGCCACCGACTCGCTGTTACTATAAGTACTGGTGGTGGTGGAGTAGGCTCACGCGCATGCAGACATTAAACACACTTTGGACAAAGTACGGAAACGCGTTAACCTAATTTCATTAATAAACGGGTATATTAAAACTTGTAAAACAGATACACTCCTTCATACATACAAACCTTCGTTCGACCGCTAATTGATTATAGGGCAGCCACACTTACCACAACGTCGCGTAACTTGTCTCACAGGATTCTCGCAAACGAACGACGTATTTTACGCAAAGTCGCGAGATTAGACCTACACTTTCCATCCGACACACTTTACAACAACATCCCAATTACCCCAATCCCTACACGAATCAATAACCTACAATCCAAATTCACTCAAAGAGTTATCGATAACAACAATCCTACATCAACAAGAATCCTAACTCACACCCCCGAACGAATAACACGAAAACCAAAGAACAAGCTCCACTTCCCTGTTGCCTAACTTCTGGCGACCCAGACCTACCCGAAGAATACATAAACTACTACGAAACACTCCCCAACCCCCTAAAATAGAAACTTCCACTCACACTCACGTAAATCCACACACACACAAAAGCACACGCACATACACACACACCAATACAGGTCCACGTATTTTTGTGGCACCCCAACCTACACACCCAACTGTGGCACTTTTGTTGCCGGCCCCTATACGAATACTACTAAAAATTACGAATTTAATGTGCTAGGCGGCGCTCGTTTACTCACCGTATTTTCGGAGACAAAATTACCAGCATGAGACGAGCATGTGGTATCCGTTGCCACATCAAATGCATTTACCCATAAGTGTGTTCAGGGTGCCACAAGAGATGTATTTGCACTGTGTGTTATGGATGCCGCAGTAAATGCATTTATCTAAAAATGTGTTTAGGGTGCCACAAGAGATGCATTTGATTTGTATTGTGGATGCCGCATCAAGTGCAAATGTGTTTAAGGTGCTACAAGCGTGGAACACATTATCGTAATTATTTAAACAATGGGGATATTTATACATGCGGTATGTATTCATACATACAGAATTAACACGCAATTATATACATAGAAAACAAACGTAGATTCTGATTCTATTGTCATATATTATAAATCATTATAGTTTATGTGGTAATCCAAAGGGGATGGGATTAGGTCTTTGTTTTAAATAATTAAGCTTTGACATCCATTAATAAAGTAATTCTTTCATTCAGCACTACTATCACCACACGGTAGATTAATTAATGGCCGTACTCTAACAACTCTAATAAGGTAGGTAATAATAATATATACAGCACGCGTGCCAAATAAGGGGATAATTTTAAAGTAAGTGGGAAGTAAGGAGTGGGGAGAGGAGCGCACAGCACGTAGTCACTGCTAATGCAATACACAGTTTGGTGCATAATAGAGGGTCCGGTTAAAATTGTCAGTTAATTTCATCCCCCCCTAACCTTTCTGCCAACACCCCATCCACTCTCAATACCAAAAAGTAAAATTTGTGATTTTCGGAAAAATATAAGTAAACAATGTTCATGTGGTAGTATTCTTATGGTGAAAGCAAGCAAAACAGAGTTTGAGGGAAGAGGTGTTAATAATTTATAAATCGAGTGCTATAAATCGTTATGTGTTTTACATTATATGCTATTTTATAGAAGTTTTTTTTCAATCCCAGATTATTTTTGCACCTAGATCTAATATCCTTTCTCTATTCCGAAATCTTGGTTCGATTTTTGAACTATTGCGAAAAAATCAGTAAATTATTTTTCTCCACCCCTTCCAGTTTGAGACGCCAAAACCCCTTTAAAGGGTATATCTGATGAATGACAGGGTGTCTGGTTAAAATTTGTAGCTGATTAGAGGCTTTTCCTTTTCTTCACCCCCTCCCCTGTCTGCCAACATCCGATTCATTCTCACTACGCAAAGTATTAAAATTTGTGATTTTCGACAAAAAGTTAGTACACAATCTTCGTCTGGAAGTAATCATAGGGTGAAAGCAGCCTGGCTCAGAGTTAGGGGGGGGTATGACATTTACAAGTGGAATGTCCTTATAAACCGTTATGTATGTTATATTTTATTTATTTTATGGAAGTTTTTTTCAACCCTTAACATTTTACCAATAAAGGGTTAGCAACCACTGGTACTTACCCTACATTAATACTAATACCCTTCAGTCTTTGTCCGATTTATACGCTATTACGGAAAAATCCATAAAATATTTTGTTCCACCCCTTCCAGTTTGAGTCGCCAAAATCCCTTTAAAGGGTATATCTGGAGAATAATAGGGCGTCTGGTTAAAATTTGTAGCTGATTAGAGGCTTTTCCTTTTCTTCACCCCTCCCCTATCTGCTAACGTCCGATTCATTCTCACTTGCAAAGTACTAAAATTTGTGATTTTCGGCAAAAATCATAGGGTGAAAGCAGCCTGGTCAGACATTTAGAAATGGAATGTCCTTACAAGTCGTTATGTATGTTACATTTTATAGAAGTTTTTTTCAACCCTTAATATTTTACCACTAAAGGGTTAGCGATCACTAATACTTACCCTACATTAATAATACTAATACCCTTTCGATCCCAAAATTAATGTTTGTCCGATTTATACGCTATTACAAAAAAGTCCATAAATTTTTTCCACCCTTTACAGATTAATTCGTCAAATCCCCCTTTAAAGGGTTAATTTGATGCATAACAGTGTTTGATTAAAATTTGGAGATGATTCCAGGGTGCTGGCTTTTGGGACTCTAGCTGCAATAGTCAAAAAATATCTGGGGGCTTAATTTTGCAGGAGTCGCACCCCTGAGAAATAATTAAATAGTGTGGGTTCTATCTCCTAATTATACTTGCTGAGAATTGTTAAGTAGTCAAATGTTAAGGTTAGGTTATTTCCTCCGAGAAATGCGAAATTACGGAAACAATGTTAAATAGTGTTAAAACGTCTGTGACTAGATACGTTCTAGACTTAATAAACTTCTGATTTAGTCATTAAACAATGAAATAGTTCCAAGTGTGTGTACACTAGAGTGCGCCACTCCATTATGTGGTAAATTTTGCCACAATTTCTTTCAGAGTATGTAAACTTGAGCCCCGATTGTGGCGTAGTAAAGATTCATCATGTACCCATCATGTGTTAAACAGTAGAGGTTGTTTGTAGCAGACAATCGGCGCACTATCCTCGTAGGCGTGGTTTATTCAAAGCGGCACACACGAAACAGACTTATATGCGATTTATGGCAACTTTTGTTGTGGCATCCGAATGTGCGTTGCCACAACTAAAGCGTACGCCACAGTTCAACGGATGAAGACTCCATGACTCCGGTTATGGGCGTAGGCGCTCCTACGGATGAATATAAACGAATAAATTCGTTTACTTTGGCGAGTTTGGCCTGTAGGTCACTCGCCAGGGCAATGGTGTACGCAAGGGAAAATCCCTCCAAGAGTGCAGAGCTCTTGGGGGTAGCCATGCTAAAAATGGTTAGCTAGGTAGAACTGTGACTTTGTAGAATCAGGAAAAAAGGTTTAAAAATAAGGAAAATATATATAAATTGGTTAAAAAGGTTATTTAAGTTAGTGCCAAGTACGTGATATTCGTATAACGAAGGTCAAGTGGAAAGCTGGGGATTAGGGATAGGGTTGAGATGGGAAATCGGCTAAAAGTGTTGGTGGACGGGAGTATTGGGGAGGAAACGGGAGTAGGTGGTCCACCTCTGATGTGGTGGGTGGACACTCGCGCTAAAAAGCGAAACTAGGAAATAAATTGAGCGGGAGAGGGCGGCTCATTGTAGAAGGTGACAGGGCCTTCTGAAACGGTCGTTGGGTTTCGGTGCGAAGTTGGAGAGTGCCGAGATGGTGGGGTTTGGGTGGCCTGACACTGAGGCCCGAAGATTTGCCGCGAATGTAATTGCAGCCTCGGGGAGAGAAGGTAGACCGGTTTCAATCAGAATTTGGGTGTTTCTGACGAACCACGGGTAGTTAAGTGCTGAGCGAAGAATCCGCATGTATGTACCTTCGAAAGGTTTTAGGCGATGGGGAAGGGCGCAGCCCCAGACGGGAATGGCATAGGAGCAAATGCTCCTGATAATTGCGTTAAACGCACGGATTTTTGTCTGTTGGGAGATGGTGTTGTTTCGAAAGAAAGGTTTAAGTGCGATGAATGCACCCAGAGCCTTGTTGCGTGTCGCTTTAATGTGGGGCCGCCAGTTTAGGCATCTGTCTAAAACGACGCCAAGGTACGTGACAGAGGTGCTCCATTTGATGGGGCGGTTGTTGACAATAATGGAGGGAGGTTTTCGGAGCCTACGGGAAAAGAAAATTGCTTCCGATTTGGTCTCGTTAATGGAAAGTTTCCATTTCCGATACCAGTTTAGGAGCTGGGGGAGAAACCTATTGATTCTTGCTGTGCATTGGAGAATGGTACTTGAAGAGTTTATGATAGCAATGTCATCAGCGTACAGGGCAGTCAGAATTGAAGTGTGGGAGGGTATGTCCGCGCAAAACAGGTTAAACAGAATAGGGGATAGTTTGGAGCCTTGTGGGACACCGGCTGTGACGGGTTTACTGGCAGAAAGAGCAGAGCCAACGCGGACCCGAAGGCTTCTGTCTGTGAGGAAGGACCTGATAACTCCAACTAAGAAGTGTGGGATGTTAAGGGCGATAAGTTTGGAAATGAGACCTTCCTGCCAGACTCGGTCGAAGGCTTGTTGGACGTCAAGAAGTAGCATGGAAGTGTGACGCCGCTTGTTGAGGTTGTCGGAGATGTGTTCGGTAACACGAAGTAGTTGGTGTCCGGTGCCGTGTTGCCTGCGGAAACCGTGTTGAAAATCAGGGAGAAGGTTGTTTTGCTCCACGTGGTCTAAGAGCCGAGAGAAGGACGGATTCTACAACTTTGCTCAGCGAACTGAGCAGGCTGATGGGCCTGTAGCTTGAGGGAGAGCTGAGCGGCTTCCCTTTTCCGGACCAAAGGAAAGTGGTGGAGCCGCATGATGGCGTTTGTGATGTTGCACAGTGCGGTTATGTGCTTTGGTGGCAGGACTTTAAGGACTCCGTTAGCAATTCCGTCAGCGCCAGGGGCTTTTCTCTTTTTTAGAGAGCGGATAATGAGAAAGATTTCTCGTGGGGACGTGTGTTTGAAGTCGGAATTTAGGGGAACGAAGTTCTGCGAGACGGCTTTGGTACGCTCGTGAAAGTCGGCAAGATCCACTGGGCTTGGTAGTGGGGAGCATTGGAGACACAAAGAGTCTGCGAAGATTGCAGCTTTTTCTTCGTCTGAGGAATAGGTGGAGCCGTTCTGTTTAAGGGGCGGAAGATGGGGAGCTCTGTTACGAAGGGAACGGATCACTTTCCAGGTGCTTCGTGGATGTTTTTCTGCCTGAGCGATATAGTCGTCGAAGGATGCGCTGCGGAATTCGGTTAGACGAGTTTTCAGTTCTCGTTGAAGGGCGTTTACCTCTGCACGTTGGGCGGGGACGCGGTATTTATTCCACAGACGTCGGGCCTTGTTTTTCCTCTTAAGGAGGTCAAGGATGTCTGCTGGGAGGGTTCTGTCTTTGGTGGGCGTTGGGCGGGAGGTAGTGGAGAGCTCGACTGCGCTGGTAATCTCGTTTGACAGGAGATTCACAGCTTCGTCAAGTTCCGCTATTGTGCGAATTGGAGTGCACTTGAATGAAGATTTTTCCAGGGTGTAACGAAGGTGCAACCAGTCTAGTGACGTGGTTGGGTTTGGGGGGTTGAGGATTGGGCGGCCGACTTCAATAAGGGCTGGGAGATGGTCCGAGCTTAATGCGTCTAAGACGATAGGATCGGCGGAGAGTGTGACATTTTTCGTGACGAAAATGTCAAGAATGTCAGGGGATTGATGGTGGGGGGTAGGGAGGAATGTGGGGTCAGATGGTGCTTCAACTGTGAGGTTGAACTGAAGAATTTTGGCTAGAAGGGAGTTGCCTTTATTGTTTGTTTGTCGACAGCCCCAAGAGATGTGTTTAGCGTTGAAGTCGCCGGCAACGATGGTCGGAACGCCTTGGGGGAGTAGAAGGGGGAGTTCAGAAAGGTCTCTGTCCGAAGGGGGGGAGTAGAGAGAAATAATCCTGAGAGGACCGGAGGTTAGTGAAACTTCGATGCCTACTGTTTCTAAAGAGTTTGTGGTCAAAGGGATAGGCTTGTGTTTTACTGAGTTCCTAACTAGTATGGCGACACCGCCGGCACTGCGGTTTTCACGGTCACTTCTGTAGGAAGAGAAGTTCGGGACGAAAAGTTTGATTTTTTCGGACAGGTGAGTTTCAGTGATGCAAGCAACACCGATTGACTTATCCTCGAGGAAGTGTTCGAGTTCAGTCAATTTACCTCTAATGCTTTGAGCATTCCAGGTAACTATCCGAAGGTTGTCTGACTGGGCGGTGTTAGACATTGGTGGTTTGTTGTAGGGCGGCGACAATGCTGGCGACCATGGTTTGAACAATGACTTGAAGTCTTTGTTCCAAACTTGGGATTGCAACTACGGCTGGTGGAGTGCTCGTGTTGCGTTTTTGGGCGGGGGGTGGGGGGGCGGTTCTTAATGCCTTGGCGTAGGACATTTGGGATGGTGCTGCCAAAGTGGTAGCCGAAGGATGGGCGGTAGTTTTCGTGCCTTGGGAAGCAACGGGAGTGACGGTTTTCCTGGGGGGTGAAGGGGAGGTCTTTTTGGGAACCTTGGGGCAGCCGCGGTAGGTGGCGCGGTGGTTCCCTTTACAATTGGCACAAGTCGGATTTGCATCCTTCTTGTCCTTGGATTTGCATTCGGCCGTGATGTGGTTACGGCCGCAGAATGCGCAGACCCAGGCTGCGTGACAGTAGTTAGCTGTATGGAAAAACTTCATACAGCGGCGGCATTGGGGAACTTCCTTAGTTGCTTTTTTCGGCTCAACTTTGATGTTGAGGCCGCAGAGTTTACCAAGGTCGAAAATTGCCTTGGAGTTTGGGGCGGTCTTATCTAGGCGGACGGAAACAAGGGGCCAGATTTTATCACCTTTGGACATACGATGAATGCCCTTGATAATAAAGCCTTTGTGACTTAATTCGGACTCGATGTCCTCGGTTGGGATGTCTTCGCAGACACCGCGGATAACTACATGGAGGTCACGGTCCTGCTGTAGCTGGTTGGTAGAAAATTGGACTTTGGAATCGTCCAGGAAAGAGGATAGACGACGAAAATCGTCGATAGAGTTCGGGTAGACTCGAATTGAGTCTTTAGTGTTTACGGACCTACGGGCGGTGATGCCGTGGTTGTCCATGGCACGAAGAATTTTCGGCCAAAGGGACTTCTGTCGTATGACGATTGGTGGCGGAGACTTTTGGCTTGGACTTGGTTCCAAGTCCGATTCGTTGTCCGAGGAAGAGGAAGATGACTCGGACGAAGATAGAAAAGGCTGTTGCCGGCGGCGCTTGTTAGCGCGTTTGCCGGCTTTTACGAAACCGTCGTTCTCTCGGCGGTCCGTGTACGGTAGACGGGTAGCGGCACTTTCGGTAATGACCTTGGGTACGGTTGGGGCTGGCGTTGGGTCGGATTTGTTGGGGTTGACGTTGATTGATGAAGACTCCATGTCTTCGGTCTCGGGCGTAGGGGCTGCTGCAGTTGAATATAAACGAATAAATTCGTTTACCTGGGCGAGTTTGGCCTGAAGGTCACTGGCCAGGGCAAGGGCGTCCGCAAGGGAAAATCCCTCCAAGAGTGCGGAGCTCTTGGGGGTAGCCATGTTGAAAATGGCTAGCTAATTTGATGGTATGTGACTTCGCACAATCAGGAAAATAGGTAAAAAGTAGAGGAAAATATATTGGCTTAAAAAAAAAAAGGTTTGTTGTGTTAGTAAATAGGGTTCGTCGTAGTTCAAAGGGACATTGCGTACTCCGTCCCAGAGAACTGTAGGTTAATTAAAGAAAAACTCTTACCTATTACAGCGGGGCTGAATAGTGGTGGCCTTGAGTGGTTAATTGTCCAGTAACGGACAGGTTTTTGAACGCCTGGTTCGCTGGAAAGCTCTGGTCGTTTCGGTGATGTCAATCGGTGCGGTGCAGGTTATGTAAATCGGTGCGGTGCAGGTGATGTTTGTACAACGAAGGTCGAGCGCAGAGTGTAGTGAGTATGTTTTTTTTTTTTTTGTTACCGAAGTAGGTGGTCCATCTCTGATGTACTGGATGGACACTCGCGCTAAAAAGCGAAACTAGGGAGCAAGAAGTGAGCGAAAGGGAGCGGCTCATTGTAGAAGGTGACAGGGCCTTCGGAAACGGTCGTTGGGTTTCGGTGCGTAGTTGGAGAGTGCCGAGATGGTGGGATTGGCATGGCCTGACACTGTGGCCCGGAGATTTGCCGCGAATGTGATTGCAGCCTCAGGGAGAGAAGGTAAACCGGTTTCGGTCAGAATTTGTGTGTTTCTGACGAACCAGGGGTAGTCTAATGCGGAGCGAAGAATCCGCATGTAAGTGCCTTGCAAGGGTTTCAGGCGGTGGGGAAGGGCGCAGCCCCAAACGGGAATGGCATAGGAGCAAATGCTCCTAATAATTGCGTTAAACGCACGGATTTTGGTCTGTTGGGAGATGGTCCTATTTCGAAAGAAAGGTTTGAGTGCGATGAATGCACCCATAGCCTTGTTACGGGTCGCCGTAATGTGATGCCGCCAGTTTAAGGATCTGTCGAAGACGACGCCTAAGTATTTGACGGAGCTGCTCCATTTGATAGGGCGGTTGTTGACGATGATGGAAGGAGGTTTTCGGAGCCTACGGGAGAAGAAGATTGCTTCCGATTTGGTCTCGTTAATAGAGAGTCTCCATTTCCGATACCAGTTTAGGAGCCGGGGCAGAAACCTATTGATTCTCGCAGTGCATTGGAGAATGGTGCTGGAAGAGTTTATGATGGCAATGTCGTCAGCGTACAGAGCAGTCATAATGGAAGTTTGGGAGGGCATGTCCGCGCAAAAGAGGTTAAACAGAATAGGAGAAAGTTTGGAGCCTTGTGGGACACCGGCTGTGACGGGTTTACTGACAGAGAGAGCAGAGCCAACGCGGACTCGAAGGCTTCTGTCTGTGAGAAAGGACCTGATTATCCCGACTAGAAAGTGTGGGATATTAAGGGCGATGAGTTTAGAGATAAGACCTTCGTGCCAGACTCGGTCGAAGGCTTGTTGGACGTCAAGAAGTAGCATTGAAGTGTGACGCCGCTTGTTGAGGTTATCGGAAATGTGTTCTGTAACACGAAGAAGTTGGTGTCCGGTGCCGTGTTGCCTGCGGAAACCGTGTTGGAAGTCAGGGAGAAGGTTGTTTTGCTCCACGTGGTCTGAGAGCCGATCGAGAAGAATGGATTCAACTACTTTGCTCAACGAACTGAGCAGGCTGATGGGCCTGTAGCTTGCGGGAGAGCTGAGAGGCTTCCCTTTTTTGGGGAGACAGATGACAGTGGCTTCTTTCCATACCAAAGGGAAGTGGTGGAGCCGCATGATAGCGTTAGTGATATTGCACAGTGCGGTGATGTGCTTTGATGGCAGGACTTTGAGGACTCCGTTGGGAATTCCGTCAGCGCCAGGGGCTTTTCTCTTTTTCAGAGAACGAATGGTAAGAAAGATCTCACGGGGTGTACAGTGTCTGAATTCGGAATTTATGGGAACGAAGTTTTGGGAGATGACTTTGGTACGCTCGTGAAAGTTGGCAAGGTCCACTGGACTAGGTAGTGGAGAGCACTGGAGGCATAAAGAGTCTGCGAAGATTGCAGCTTTTTCTTCGTCTGAAGAGTAAGTGGATCCGTTCTGTTTTAGTGGCGGAAGATGGGGAGCTCTATTACGAAGGGAACGGATCACTTTCCAAGTGCTTCGGGGATGAGTTTCTGCCTGAGCGATATAGTCGTTGAAGGATGCGCTGCGGAATTCGGTGAGACGAGTTCTAAGTTCTCGCTGGAGGGCGTTTACTACTGTACGCTGTGCTGGGTCGCGGTGTTTATTCCACAGACGTCGGGCTTTGTTTTTCCTCTTAAGGAGGTCAACAATGTCTGCGGGGAGAGCATCGCCTGGGGTGGTGGCTGGGCGGGAGGTCGTGGAGCGCTCGACGGCGCTGGTAATCTCTTTTGAAAGGAGATTTACCGCTTCATCGAGTTCCTCTATTGTGCGAATTTGAGAGCACTTAAAAGAAGATGACTCAAGGGTGTAGCGCAGATGTAGCCAGTCTAACGAGGATGTTAGCTTTGGGAGGTTGTAAGTTGGGCGGCCGATTTCTATTTGAACAGGAAGATGATCTGAGCTTAGATCATCAAGAACTATAGGGTCGGAGGAGAGGTTAACGTTCCTTGTGAGGAAAACGTCTAGAATATCTGGAAGCGTGTTGTGACGATCCGGGAAGTGTGTTGGATCTGGTGGGGATTCGATTGTGAAATCGAAGTCAAGAGAGTCGGCAAGAAGGGAAATGCCTTTTCTATTACTGTATCGGCAGCCCCAAGAGACGTGCTTGGCATTGAGATCGCCTGCGACGATAGTCGAGACGTTTGGTGGGAGTAGAAGTGGGAGGTTTGAAAGATCCTCTTCGTCTGGTGGGGTGTATAGTGAGATGATTCTGACAGGGCCGGAAGTTGAAGTGATTTCAATGCCAACTGCTTCTAAAGAGTCGGTAGCCAAAGAGATGGGCTTGTGTTTGATAGAATTCCTAACGAGGATGGCTACACCGCCGCCGCCGGAGTTTTCACGATCCTTTCTGTAGGCTGTGAAGTTTGGGACAAAAAGCTTGAGTTTTTGGGATAAAAAAGTTTCGGTGATGCATGCAACACCGATCGACTTTTCCTCGAGGAAGTGCTCGAGTTCAGTCACTTTACCTCTAATGCCATGGGCATTCCAGGTAACTAATCGAAGGTTATTTGTGTCGGTTGTGTTAGACATTGGTGGGTGGTTGGAGGACGGCGACTAAACTGGCTACCATTGTCTGAACGATGGCCTGAATTTTGTCCTGAAGGGACGGAGTTGCACCTGATGTTGTGGCGGTGCTTGGGGTTGGGTTGGGTTTACGGTGGGGGGTGGTGGGGATGCTCTCGCGGCCCTTGCGTAAGACATGTCTTTACGGAGGCGACAGGCGAGCGGACGGTTGCTTGGGTGCTCTTTGGAGCAGCCGGGAAGGTGGTGGCCTTTTGTGGGGCGTCGGTTTTGCGCGGAACCTTGGGGCAGCCGCGATAGGTAGCGCGGTGACTGCCTTTGCAGTTCGCGCAGGAAGGAGTGGCGTCTTTCTTGTCTTTCGCCTTGCATTCGGCGGAGACGTGGTTTCTGCCGCAGAAAGAGCAGACCCAGGCTGCGCGGCAGTAATTGGCCGTGTGGAAGAATTTTTGACAACGGCGGCATTGTGGGACGTCTTTGTTAGCTTTCTTAGGCTCAACTTTCACGTTGAGCCCGCAGATCTTGCCAAGCTCGAATATTGACTTGGACTTTTTGTCCGCTCGATCAAGGCGAACGGACACTAGCGGCCAGATTTTACCACCGTTGGACATGCGGTGGACGCCGCGGATAGCAAACCCTTTGTGAGTGAGCTCTGATTGGACATCGTCCGTTGAAATAGACTCGCAAACTCCGCGCAAGACGACGTGAAGGTCCCTGTCTTGGCGGAGCTGGTTGGTGGTAAACTCGACGTTTGACTCGTCGAGAAGAGAAGAGAGGCGGCGGAAGTCCTCCACAGAGTTGGGATATACTCTGATGGAGTCTGCGGTGTTGATTGCCCGTCGGGCAGAAATATCGTGGCTTTCCATGCCACGGAGAATTTTTGGCCAAAGGGTTTTTTGGCGGATAGCGATTGGGGGAGGAGCTGCGGCACCACGGGCTGCAGTTTCGGGCTCGTAGTGAGTATGGAAATTTAGGGGTATATATACGGCTGAATTGTTAGTAAAAAGAGATAGAATATTCAAGTACGGACAGTAAAGTTGAAGGTACAAGTTTATAGCACTAAAAGTAAGCAATATAAAATTTTTAGGAAAACTAATTAAGGGAACGTCCAGCTATCAGTCCAGGGGCGCATGCAGGTATAGGTGAAGATGAAATTTTAGGTAAAGGCTAACGATAGTAGAACAATGGAATTTAGGTAGAAAGGAAACAAAGGCATGCACAAGATAAGAAGTTGTAAGTCTTCAAATAGATTTAGATGAATATTTACAAAACAACAATAATATTGTAGCGATCATGAGTGTGTTTGTGTGAACGTTTTATCGATTCGCCGACTAGCCGCGGGCGCCTTTCTTCATGTGCGCCGTATTTTTAAATGTGTGTGTCGTACCTGCGTTCTGTTAAACAATTCAAAGAAAAACAAAACGATCCGGATGTGTCTAGAGGGCTCCAGAAAGGAAACAAAAGAGTATTTAAAGGAAGAGACGATCGCCGAGAAGAGTAGAAATAAATTGACCGTTGCAGAAGTGAATCGAAAAATAAATTGACAGTGATAGCAGTGAAATAAATAGTGCAGTGAATAGTGATATATCAACAGTAGTGTAAATAAACAGAATAATTCATAACCTAAGTAGTAATAATTTAATAGTGTTCTTAACTTCTTTAATAATTAGTGTAAATAAATAGTTTTGTCGTTATCAGTCTAAAAAGTTAATTTTGTTAAACCCACGAACATTACAAAATCAGAAATGCAACAACGAATATAAAAATTAATTTAAAGGTGTTTTACCGCTACATACCTTTTTAAGCTTCTCTTTGCTCGTTCTACTATAGAAGCTTCTTTACTGTCAAAAATTAAATAGTGATTAATGTTTATTGTAAAACTCTTTTCTATTATTAGTTTGCAGATTTGCTCTTCGTCTAGTTAAACCTTTTTAGAGACGGTATGTGTAATTCAGCTGCAACTTCCTTTTTAAAAGCGGCTGATGTTTTGTTTTCGAATTTTAATCGTTATTAAATGGTAGTAGAGGTGCTGGTACCGGTGGTGGTGGTGATGGCGGAGATATTCTCGGTAGACGGTGTAACTGAAGAAGAAAGTCTCACTGTAACCGTACTCTTTTCTATACTGAAATGTTTAAAGATAGCGTCAATGTACAATGTATTTATGTAAGGATAAGCGTTTAGCGTATCAGTGTCAGATTTGAGAGAGTTTATAAGTGCATATAATTTGTTTCGAAGAATTTTTTGCCTTTTATCTCCTTCAATCATTACATCCCTTTTAACTTATTCACATTTCATTCCGATTTGCTCTTTATGTCATTTGTCTTTATCGTGCACATATACAGGGTGTCCCATTTATAATAATTAAAAAAAACATGGCTTCCTGACACAAAACGCAATAAAAAAGTGTTATACATTTTTTCAATCTAGGTACAATTGAACTCGCAAATCGTCTTTGTAAATTTGAACGTACAATTTGTTTCATTACGGGCCTGGATCTATGCGACTAACGTCACTCAGCTGATCTAGTGTAGATGTAACAAGTACCTATTGGGAAGAAGCCGAATGCACTTCCACCTTATAAAAAAAAAGGTAAAAGTGAAAAAGAAAAGCGTACCTTTTTTAAAAAATGTTGAACTTGTCCGCCATTCGCTTAAATGCAACACTGAGAGCAGCGTACCTAAGTTGCTGCGAATTTTGACGAAGATATCGGGAATATTTCGAATTATACGATAGGCATTGGTAATGTAACTCACCACCAACTGACGGTTGAATAAGAGCCCTACTAGAATGCACTATTACACTACTAATTGTCCTTATTGTAATAGTCTTTTATGAAATGACCACTAAATAAATAAACTAACACTAACAAACAAGTAAATTCCACAACAATCCAAAGCAAACTGAACAACCTGTTAGAAACTACGACATTATGTGTATTTATTCCAGTCATTTCCAGCAGTGTAATTATACGAGGTTATATCAATATTTAGCCTTTTACATTTAATGAAAGCAAAATAATCAAAATTGGTCCTTCTGGACACACCCTTGTATTACACCACTTGGGGTTAATGGGCCCTGCCAGGCAAAACCACCGTCAGAATGAGCAGTTGAACACATGTGTTTGGTCAAAGTAGGTCTGCATCTTGTCTCAACTTTTACAACCATAAGACATACATTTGTTTTCGTACACTAGTACGTTATGTTACAAAACCTTTACCAAACGCTGGGTGACCAAGTTTGTTTGTGCACCGCTTCTAACTATTCCGTAGTCGTTATAATTTCTTTTCTATTTACAATAGCATAATACTCGACGTCATGGGCCACATTAGGTTCACTTCAGTTTACGATCATGGGATTTTAGATTGTGATAAATACGTAGTTTTTCTAACATGTTCAGTCATCTAATGGACCTTAACGCGAGTGCATTTTCTTCGGCTGATCCGTAACTTAAGACCAAACATAAACAATAACATTACCCAAAAAGCAGCTGATTCCCACCTATTGAAGGTGAATTTTTCTACGATCAGCTGGCAATCGTAATTAATTTGCGATTGTGCAGGGCCGGCATCAAAACTGTTATAATTTTATAATTTTTTATTTTATTTCAAAAGTCAAAAGTATTATAACATTTTATGCTTCAAATGCCCGTAGGAGTCTGTGGTATAAATATTAATTATTATAACTGGGACACCCTATATATGTCTTTGTAGCTGCATGCCAAGAAGCTATTGGTGTCGCTAAACGAGTTACACATTTGTGATCAAACTGAAATAATTGAGTCTATTTAATCGGTGCTAATGCTCCTATAAATGTATTCAAGAATTTTTTTATAACAACCTTGTCTTCATTCTCCTCGCTAGGATTTATTCGAGTCCATTTATTATTTTCAATATCATGATATAATTTATCCAGTACTTTAAACCTTCGTTTAGTCATCGCTAACAATACGCGACCGAATTTACCAACAAGTATCTTGAAACTAAGTGCGAAAAAAATTATTTATTCTATTATACCACACTCTCGAAGTTCTTCTACTCTAGATGCGTTTTCATTGGTGTGATTTGTATTTCCTGCCGTTTGGGATGATATGAGTTATTTTAAACGATCACATAATTAATTGACATCATTAAAGTATACATATTCTATATAGATACATAGATTTTTCATTAAAATCCATCCTAGACCCTCCACCTCATTTTGTCACAGAATCGGCGATAACACACTACTATAGTACATGATCAACAACCTGTAAATCGGTAAATAATGGAATTGCCCATCTTTTCGATGAAATTCGTTACGAAGTCGGTGGAAAAATTGCTGATCGTGTTCGATATCCCGGAATAACTAGCACCATAAAAGTCTGTCTGTCTTATAAAGCAAACGAGAGTTTGTGTCTTCAGAAAGCTCCTCCTGATGACAATACATTTTTAATAATAGATACAACTGGAAACTTTAACGTATGCACACCGCTACGTACGGTAAGCATTTATTTTAATAAAAAACAGCGTCGATACGAATGCTATATTAACTAAAATTTAATGTAGACAATAAGTACAGAATTAGGAATAAAGGTGCAAATAAACAAATAACTTAGATAATGAGGCAATATTAGACACAAAAACGTGTGTTAACGGTAGATACTTAAGGATCAAATTAGAAGAGAAAGTAAGAGAACGAAAACATAAACACAATGACAAAGAAAGAGGGGTAAAAGTAGCTTTTGTTTGTTTCCGAAATGCAGATTACTCATTGGAAAAATTATGCGAACATGAATACATTTATCAAGAATATTGATGGATGAAAAAAATAAAAAACTAATTGAAAATAAATTGATAGACTATAACTTTTTACCTGTTGTGGCAAAAAAGAAGGGAAAAGGAAGAAATGGTTACCTCAATTAGCAAAGCTTTAAATGTAAAAGACATGAAAATAGAAACGTTAAATGAAGAATTAATCAAATTAGAAATAAAGACAGTAAAAGAGACGTTAATAAGTGTGTACATGCGAGATAAAAAGAAGCGATGAAAAAGTAGAAAAAATTCTGGAGGATTGCGTGGAAGAACACATAATAATGTGAGGAGAACTGCTAATAAGATGAATACAACAGCAACAATTTTTCCTCATAAATTTGAGGTTATTAGTAGTAGGTAAAATTAATTCAAAAATTAATTCATTAATACATTGAATTAACGCTAAAAGAAATCAAAGTATCTCATTAATAATAATGTATTACATTAGTTCGACGATCCTACGACCTATACTCTTAGGTATGTATCGTCGGTGTTTCTGCTGTCACTTTCCTATAATTTAGTGAAAGAGTATTGGTGCGTAAAACCAAGGGCCCGAGATTCGATTCTCGGTAAGGGAGTGACAACAGCAGCAATTATTTTTTGAAGGTTATCAGTTGCGCGTAAAATCAGAAATGGGCTGCGAATAAGTTTGTCTGTAAGCGCCTGTTGTTAAGATTGACTAGGCAACTAACCGTTCATTGGGGGGCAAGAGTACACTCTTATAACTGGTTTTGGCACGTGAAGAACCAGAAGTAAAGGGTTGCTCCGTATCGAGAGTGTATATTTCTAAGAAGTGTATTTTTCAAATATTACAGTACAACATGATAATTGTATTTAAAATTAAATATTGACCTTACTTAGATTGTCTTTCCGCTTCACTCTATAATATCCAGTTTCTGTCAATTTTCAATTTCTTATATCCTATTCTCACAACTTTCCTATTTTCTCTTTCTTGATAAGCTGTTTACTTTATACTTTTTTGTACGTTTCTTTTTACTTTCCGTTAGTTCGTAGTCTGTATATATCTGAGCCCTTCAATTTGTTTTTTCTGCCTATTGAATCTGTTTTTTATTCTCCCAGTCCTCCAACATTATAAATACAGGGTGTAACAAAAATAAGTGTTAATTTATTAAGTGTTAATATTTTTTGTTCTATATGAAGCTTAATGTGTATAATTTGTTTTACCTCTTAATTTAATTTTTCTGCCGTGGATCCTTCTGTTTTACATTCTGTTATCCTATTATGATTATGTCGTTTTTTTTAATTTTTTCCTATTTTTCCTATTTTCTCCTCTAATTTTTCTACTCTGTTTATCAATAAGTTTTTTTTTACCCATCTTCCTTTTATTATTTAGAACGTGTATTTTTACTAATCTATTGTATACAATGTTGGGCTAATCCCATATATTTTTTATTACCTAAAATTAGAGATGGGATTATTCAAATGAAAGATAGTCTGTCATTCGATTATTATGCTTATTCTCTCGGGTCTCTCCTTCTTTCTTTCACTTTTAATGCCAATCAAATTGGAATGATTATATGTGAAAGATGAGAACACATTTAAGTATTGTTTTTTTTTTCGATTTATTACCATAATTATACCAATCACAAAATTTAATATAAACTATGTTTAAACAGTATTCCGGAATATTTGAAAGGTAACATTTGGAGACATTGTAAAGTACATCTCGTGATAGTGCAACAACGTAGAGGGTGTAAAAACTATACACAAAA
Source organism: Agrilus planipennis (assembly GCF_000699045.2). NCBI lineage: Eukaryota > Metazoa > Arthropoda > Insecta > Coleoptera > Buprestidae > Agrilus > Agrilus planipennis. The sequence continues at coordinate 72,019 of NW_020442418.1, forward strand.
GGTACCCCAGTTAACGAGACCTAATGATTGAGAACACTCGCTAGGTTGGCGGCCGCGTTATCCTAGCACCCTTCGTTACCGCAAGCATCAAATAACGAAACACATGTACCTACTCGTAACCTTAGTAGCAGCTGGTAGGTAGACAAGCCAATTACAGGTGAAGACGATTAATATAGTCTGCATTCCGTAGTTACCATTCGATTGGCAAAGCTATTTCATCAAGCAACTTTACGTTGGTCACATATGGGCGGTGGCTCGGATGACAATATTACGCGGGTTGCAATGTCATATTTTCCTCTGTAAACGTGTTTTTAAATAACTACTACTTTCTTTTCTGATATTATACTAATAACAATTTAGAACGACCTGGCATTTTTATAATGTACTGATGTACTGGTACCCCATTGCATAAGATTATATTAACTTTTGGGGTCTGAGGAATTTTCTCCAATAATAAAAGAAATTAGCGTTGAAAAAACTATAATACCTCACAACTATAAGTTGCGGGGGTAACACAAAAGGACCATTTAAGTGACAACTCACCATTCCATACCACACATTTACGGAAAATAGATGCCTAAAGTTTGACTTTTTAATAACGTGTGAGTTTCCATTTGATCATCGATGCCAGGTTGTTAGTGTTGCGGATATTGTCCCGAGTAAATGTTGATTCAATTGATTCATTAGTTTGAGATTTACGCTAATCCACTGACAAGTGGAGTGATTTGTTAACAGGGTTATTGTTCACGTAATGTACGTCATATTCAAAAATTTTTCTAATTCGGCTAAGATTGTCCTAATGGGCGATCATAATTAATACGCTGGGAACTATACCACTTATACGATGTTTGTTAGGGATCAAAAGCAGTCAATTAGGCAACCGATGATATTCTTTAGGAGCAGTACTGGCAGATTTGTAAGGATTTGTGGTTTCCGGATGTAATAACTTTTAAGGACAACGGCATTCACAGTTGAACCTACCGACATTGAAATGTACATGCTCGATGCTTAGTGATCAGTTTATTGTTCTCCATGCACCGAAAAAAAAGCTGTATCTTAGCAACGGTATATCTTACCGATATTTGACAGTAGTACCTCTACAGTTTTTATAGAACTTTCAGAATATCATACCTATAAGTTTTTCATTACTTCTAAGCCTATGATTTTTTTATTATTTTCAGGCATATTATTCCCTTTTCCTTTAACAAAACTACTTTCACACGTCGCCATTGCAGTATTCAAGTAAACTCATAACAAACCAATTGCTGCTGATTTGCTACAATATTTTACCAAATTAAATAAAATTGTGGAAAACTGGGGTATAAAGATATTAATTTTTTGCTTGAACTATTTATCATCTGCTAAAGTATTTGCTGTCATTCCTAGTGAAGCACCCTGTATAATACATCGCAGCAATATATCTAAAATTAAAAAATGGTCAAGTGCGAGTTTAATTTGTACGCCTTTTAGGGTTCCAAATAATACCAAATACTTTATTTAGCATAAATGTTTTGAAAACGTATTCTTCGATTCACTGCATTCAATCTTCTTTCGTTTTTGTAAGTGTATTAAAAACGGTTGTGTATACAATAGTCTTTTGAAAATGTTTTTAGTTTTTCCTGAATATATCATCCATTGTTTTCACAGTTAAACAAAAGCAAAAATAATTATGTGGAGCTATTAGTGAAGTGTTCAGTATGTTTGACTGTAGTACTTGCATAGTCCTGAGTAATTAAAAGCCACAAATAGAATTGGAAGCACAATAAAGCAGACTCATGTAATCCCCCGTTGATAATTGTAACACTTAAAGACGGCAAAGCACCCGTCTGTTTTTCAAAAATTACTTGAGCTACCCTAGAAAGATTTTTTTATTTGTCATCGATAACTCTAGGCGATAGTTGTTAAGGCTATTTCTAAAATACAATTTATAGATTTATACAAAATTCTGTTGAAATGCGTTCCAGGGAGTGAGTTTTTTAACTGAATTACACTTTCTGGATGTGTTACAGCTACAGTGTCGTTGATAGATATGAATTTAATATCACTACCCTGCGTAGGTAAAATTTTTTGACACGAGGACTAAAACAATTGCCTTGAGTACCTATAAGGGGTATTTCTGAAATAAGTGGCAAACTTTGGAGGGTGTTAACTATATGCAATAGGGAATCATATCGTGAGTACAGCAATTGTGATTAAAAAGCAAAACAATTTTTATGAAAACCTCAAGTTACAATCCGAAGCCGGCCCTGTGGGTGAACGGGCAACGTGGGACTGTACCTATGAATTGAGATAAGAACTCAGAAGCTACATCGATGGAATAAATAATGCCGGCTATCGATCGGTTAAAGTAAACGTCAACAAGGATTATGATAAAAGTGAAATAATAATAATACTTCTTCATCGCTTAATAATAGTATGCATCATTATTTAAATTAGATCACAACATGTAAGCACACAAAAGAAAGAAAAAAATGTAAGTTACGTACACAATAGTAAGTAAATGAATATAATTAAGGCAAAATTTCCACACCATCATTGAGTTATTGCCAATGGATGACCGTACAATTAATCGTTGCATTGAGATCGTGTTCACATTTGCCGTAAATTTGTATCATGTCACAAACATCTGCCGTACTAAACGCCATTGTAACAATTACTGTCAACATTGACCTAAGACAGTGAGACTACTAAAATAACATCGACTGACTGCATACATACAAGCCTACAACGTTAAAAGAACAAAAAACATATTGTAGCGAGCATGGGCGTGTTTGTGCGCGATCGGGCAATCGTGTGCATGAACGGCTTATCGATTCGCCGACTAGCCGCTGACGCCTTTCTTCATGTGCGCCGTATTTGTTAATGTGTGTATCGTACCTGCGTTCTGGGAAAGCAGTTAAACAGTTCAAAGTAAAACTAAACGATCCGGATGTTTCTAGAGGGTTCCCGAAAGTAAACAAAAGACAAAAGGAAAAGACAACCGCCGAAAAGGAGAAATAAACTGACCGTTGCAGAAGTGAATCCAGTAATAAATTGACAGTGATAGAAGTGAAATAAATAGTGCAGTGAATAGTGATATATCAACAGTAGTGTAAATAAATAGAATAATTCATAACCTAAGTTTAGTAATAATTTGATAGTGTTTTTAAGTTCTACAATAATTAGTGTAAATAAATAGTTTTTGTCGTATCAGTCTTAGAAGTTAATTTTGTTAAACCCACGAACATTACAACTGGTCTCAGGTGTGGGGTTGGGTAAAAGACATTACAATGACAAAGAAGTTGTACGAATTAAAAGTAGCTGAGTTAAGAAGAGAATTGGAAGAACAGGATGAAGCAACAAGCGGTAACAAAGCGGAACTTCAGTGGTGGCTCGCGGAGGCGTTAGAAAAGGATGGTTATGATCCTGAAACGTTCCTTTTCTTAGACGAATTGCCGCAAATGATGAAAAGTTTCGAATGAAAATTAGAAAAAACAGTAAAGGTTTGGAAAATAACTCGGAAGAAAACATTAAAAGTTTGAAACGTGAATTGGAAGAAAATAGTTAAAGTTTGAAATGTGAATTGGAAGAAAATAGTAAAAGTTTGAAACGTGAATTAGAAGAAAACAGTAAATGTTTTGAAAATAAAATGGAAGAAAACAATAAATGTTTGGAAAATAAATTGAGAGAAAAATTGGAGGAAAGAGAAATAAATTGACCGTTGCAGAAGTGAATCCAGAAATAAATTGACAGTGANTAAAGGTTTGGAAAATAACTCGGAAGAAAACATTAAAAGTTTGAAACGTGAATTGGAAGAAAATAGTTAAAGTTTGAAATGTGAATTGGAAGAAAATAGTAAAAGTTTGAAACGTGAATTAGAAGAAAACAGTAAATGTTTTGAAAATAAAATGGAAGAAAACAATAAATGTTTGGAAAATAAATTGAGAGAAAAATTGGAGGAAAGAGAAATAAATTGACCGTTGCAGAAGTGAATCCAGAAATAAATTGACAGTGATAGCAGTGAACTAAATAGCGCAGTGAATAGTGATATATCAACAGTAAAGTAAATAAATAGAATAATTCATAACCTAAGATTAGTAATAATTTAATTTAAGTTAGTTTATTAAGTTCTTTAATAATTAGTGCAAATAAATAGTTTTTGTCGTTATCAGTGTTAGAAGTTAATTTTGTTAAACCCACGAACATTACAATATTATAACATAAATATCGTCAATCACACTTAATCTAATCTAACAAATAACAAACAATGCATGAATGGAAAATATAAAAGAAATACAACACGAATACTGCTCATTTCCAGCTGATTGAATGCCGCGTTGAATTGCCGCATTGCATGTATCTTAAAAGACAATTTTGTTGAAGTTTTTTTCAGATCACTAAACATTTACATTTTCTTATTTTATAGTGCTCTATCATCCCATGCAACTTTCCTACTTTTCTCAGAAACACTCTGTATGTATGTATATATATGACCAAAACAATACAAGGTAAATATTGATGCCACTACTATTCAAATCCAATGTAGTGAATTTCTTAGAAAAAAATAAAAATAAATACAATCATGTAGATAACTGTGAAAAATATTGGAATTGCAAATGTTTCTGTTTTAAACTTGTGACGAAAAGTTTTTATTTTTTAAATAATTGTTTATCTCTTTGTTAAAGAATGTTCTTCTAACTTCCACGATATCCTGACAATGAAGATCACTTTAACAAACCTTTTATTAAAGATAATCAAAGAGCATATTTATTTAGCCATCAATTTCGTTTTTATTCATAAATAGATAATACTAAAAATAGACCACTGTATTTATTATAATAATAAATCATTATATTATATTAAGTGGCTTTTTTCCGACTTGCGCGTTTGTTAACATCAGATTTGGCGCGACAATGTCATCATCGGGATGCTCAGTTTAGAATTGTACGCGAAAGGTGTCTAAGGACTAACGCATCGTATACCATAAGATTTCAGACCGCAAATATCGAAAGCGACTTAAGCAGTTTCCCTCTTCATATTTTTAGTGTAAATAGACGTGTGTTAAGTATGCCTACAACAATTTTAGTGAAAAAGAAAATAATCAAATAGTTTTAATAAACTGCAATAGTAAATGGATAGTTCACAAACTGTTTAAAAGGAAAACGAACACTAGTGCTTGTGAAGCACTTGTTATTCCGATCGTGTATGTTTAGGTAAGTCGTACATATAATTACGTATTTCGTTATTGTTATAACTGAGTTAATGCAGAAAACTTTTTGCTATAAACCGAAAACATAAATCACCAGCTAAGGCAAAATTTTACACCATAAATATGTCATTTTATTTAGTTTATTACATGTCAGTTAATATGATTGTGTATTTAACAGTTCGACTCTATTTATTTAATTTCGAAATCGATCGTGTCTGAAGTACCTTCGAAAAGTTATGTTCTTTTGGGAATTCAACCACCTGACACCTGATGATATTTATTATTAACTGATATGAGATATTGTATTTTATTATAATAGAATTGCTAAAAAGGATGAAAATGAAAACTTAAGTAACCCATAAATAAAAATCGAAGATAAACTAAAATGCTTTTTAATGTTCCTGAAAATATTTTTTTATTATAATTATAAACCCTATAATATTGTTTCGGCTGTTTAGTTCTTTATCAGGAGTACATAGATACAGTACTAATTGTAAGCCTCAACAGTCAAAGTAATTATTGTAAGAATATACAAGATATAAGCCTTTTCTGGAACATTAAATAGCTCTGCGAAATTGATTGGTTTACCCTAGGTTTGATCAACACCTTTATTCCGAAATAAATTACAACATTGCATATCAAATCAGAGCAACTCAAACCCACAGTCACGTCATTATTTATTTCCTTTATAATAATAACAATTTTTTCCATTTCATGCTGGTCAAACTTAGGAGGGATTACGGAGCGCTTACATTTCCTCATTTGACTACAACATAGCATACATTTCACAGAGAAATTTGTATTATCCTATTAAGTAATACACATTACTAATAAAAGTTTACTTCATAAAATTAAGAAATTAGTATATGACGATTCTGATCGTTGACGGGTAAAAATTAAAAAACCTATTCTTTTATATCAGTACGGTGGGGTACTGTTCTCAATTGCGTACTTCCATCAGTGTTAGCAGACGTACCATAATTATTGTACATGTACCATGATTTAATGTTTTGTACAATCTACAATCCAATACAATAATTCCTAAGAGTACAACAATTTTGAAAATCCATATATTTTATTAATATCTATTATACCTCTAGTTATTCATAATGTTCTAAACTAAAATATTTAAATCACCCGCCAATTTTTATGGGTGCTGGATTTCAAATCTTGGGTGGTTAATTATTTTTATGTGGTAATACTGTAGTTAGCTTTAAAACAATAATTCTACGGCCATGGTACAATATTCTGTTTTCACGCATCTGCCAACACTGACTTCGATGAACCTATAATTAAAAAAAGTAATCCACTAAATATACAATTCATCAAATACAAATCAAAATACAAATAACAATAATTATACCTTATTACCATAAATTACTGAAATTAACAATAAGGTACCAAAAAATACTTAAACCACATTATACAGTTATAGCGGATAAAACGTATAAAAAAATCTAAATGTCTATTTAGTGGTCCAAAACCACCAATACCAAAAATAGTTAATACAAGTATAATGTATACAATAAATTTCCTGGATTGCGATGAAATATACATCGGTCAAACAAAACAATATTAGAACATGCGTTTAAAAGTCAGTAAAATTGTAATTACAAAGAACCTGAAATTTTGGATTAAGAGAGCAATTACAAACAAAGAATCGTCAGTGATGTGATACAAATTTTAGAACTGATTTAGATAAGAAAATATTTATAATAATTTAATAAAATAAAAAAACAAATACAACACAAACAAAATAGATTACAAGGTAACTACCCTATTAGGAAAATTTCAAAATTTAAAACAAACGGTCAACGATCAACCATGTAGAAGGTTGTGCTCAAGGGTATAATCGAAACTAGCCTAAACATTAAAACATGTTACTTAAAATGAAAGCAAAAAAAAACAAAATAAATGTTACCTGGGGATTAATTATAGTACACTAAAAAAAATACAAAAGAAAAAGTAAAAAAGCAAAATGTTACAATGATGTGCCAGTAAATATTGAAAGTACATGTTCTTTGACTTGTTATGCTATTTAAGTAGATTTATATAATAATATATAATAATCCCAACAAATAAATGCCAGATTTATTTTGTTTGTTTGTCAACTTTTCACGCCTTAATTACTGAACCGATCATCATGAAATTTTGTATACATATTGTCAGGGGTACAGAAAAGCACCTTTTATCCAGAAAAGGAATACTTACCCGAGGGATTGAGAAAACTAGTTATATGTGGTCGATTTCATGCCGTAACTATTCCGTCGGTCATCAAAAAACTTTACAACTTTTGGGTGTTTCATTCCCACCAGCCAGTAATGTAGTTGGGAACATCTCATAGTACTTACTTCATCGGTCAGTTTGGTTACTAATTGTCCTGCTTTCTTGGTAAACATGAATTAGGGGCATGTGTATAATAGAAAATTTTGATTTCCTTAGTGGTTCCATTTGCCGGGTTTATAAAATAGGTCATAAATAACCGTTACTGTACCTACTATCGAAGTAAAAGAAGCAGAAATGTTGCTATAATAATCAAAGTAACGTATTTCCATCGTCTTCATTTTCATAATGAAGGTTAATTGTACTTTTCTTGTATTGTATTGTTTACTATAAATGTCACTGTCTCTATTAATTTAAGATGGTCAGTCTTGTTTAAGAATATTGACACGGGGGGAGGGTACACACATACATAGCAAACGATTTAGAATATTAATATTGAAATGCACGACTACAAATTTTAAAGAATCCTTTAGTTCACAAAACAATTCAGCTTCATTACTATAATTTTAGGTGTGTCGAAACATCAATAAAAATATTGCGATCCCTGTTTTAATGTCTGTGCATCGATATTTTGTTCCAATGCTTGAGAAACTACTAGGGTATGACAAATGGACAAACTTATAAACAGACAAGATTATACCACATGTTAATTAGGCGTAAGTATGTTGAACACAGTTAGTGGATTACAAGACAAATACAAATTGAACAAAATCAAGGCATATAGAGCAAAGAATATTCTGAATCAATTTGTCATTTCCCTTTTAGAAACCTTAAAAATTCTTATTAGATTCTTAAGGGTCGTGTTCTTAGGCTACTACACAAGCGTAAAATAACGTAGCTAGAATGTAGTCTTCTCTTATACTTTTGTTATCGGAAATCACAAGGCTATATAAATCGGAAGACAACTTCGATGGTTCTGGATCATTACGTATATACCATTATGCGCCTCTTCTAAGACAGAATTTTCAACAAGTAAACCTCATTTGTTATGAAAGATATAGGTAGTTCATATACGTATATGTTAGTGGGTACTTGTAAAGGTAGTAGCCTAATGGATACGATCAGAATTACAGAAAATTAAAATGCGTATTTAAAATAAGATATCAAGATTACCATTTTTTATTACTTATTACTTTATAGTTATTATTCTCCCGATAATTATATATTCTTATCATCTAAAAAACTGTGGACACGTGTTTCGTTCATTTGAGCGCTACACTTGTGCTGAAGATGCTCTTAATGTAAATGAGTGAAACACGTGTCCAGGTGTTTTTAATTAGTTGTGGTAAGTCCTTTTGGTTCATAAAAGTTGGAGCAATAATCGAGAAAACAACAAAAAAGTGTAATATCATAATTTGATGCCTACATAAAAATACTCGTAATTAGCATAAATAAACAATACTTAAGTGTAAGAAAGTTTAAGAACAAGTTTTTGTTTAAAAGGCGCACTATAAAGAATAAAATGAATGGTATGGTAGGTACCTAACTATTTTATACAACGACCGTAAATTAAAATTCTCAAAGTAAACTTTTGTATCCGTGGCGAATAACTGGTTTTAAAAAACAAGACATTAAAAATAAGTTTGCCGCGGATACAAAGGTTTGAGGATTTCAATTTACCTGAACATTGTACAAAATATTTACAATAAGTACTATACGCTTGTGGCGAGTTGAGAACCAAACATAGGGATATTCTATTACATGTAATCAACAAAGGAAGGCACCATCCACGGTATGGAAAAATTCGTACAATTGTGTAAATATAGCAATGTTCAATAATACAATTTAAAGCTATTCAGGGGTGTTACGCTTTGTTTATAATGTTTTTAGAGTTCGGTTAGTTTAGGTAGTCTTCAGAGAAGCAGGAGTCACATAAACGTGATTGAAGAAATTTACTCCTCACGTTCATTAAATTATGTATTTTCGCACGTGCGGTAAAAAAAAAATTCCGACAACGAAATGTGTAGTTTATATGTTCGCTGAACGTTTTACTTTACCTGAATTCATTAATTTTTTTTGATGGTGTATAAATAAAACGTTTTCTCAATTTCTTTTATATATGATTTTCTCCTTTCTAACGATAAGAAATGCAACAGAGAACCGTGACTATAAAGAACATTAACCTCAAATGCGAAATATCTAACCACACTTATATTATGAAATTTTTTAATTACTAATCTAATAGTGATTAACATGAAATATAAATGTGAAAATTCATTTTCGATTTTCTATGCACTACAAACTATCTCAGGTTAATAAGGGAAAATATTTGCTGCTACTGTCACACCCCCGCCGGGAACGGAACTCGGGACCTTTGGCTTTACGCACCAGTGCTCTGACCACTAAGCTACGAGAGATGACTATAGGGGAGACCGGGGATAGTTGACTATAGGGGTAGGTAGACTAACTACCGAAAACTCTTCGACAGTGTATGAACTATGTCATCTGATCATAACCAAGCATTACATTTCGCGTCCCGCTCGGTTGTCTGAAGCGTCACATCGCGGTCGTGCGTTGTTTTCGAACACTGACATGTTTTTCATATTTCAATTACATAAGTAATATTTTGATATGTTGTATTTTTTGATTTGATGCCTACTCGTTTTATGTAAATCATTTTTCTATTAGTCCTAGCATTTAATGAGGGCACATTTATCATATTTCATATCTTATTTTTCAAGCCAACGGCAGTGTTTAGGCTAGCCATGCGATCAAAATTAAAAATGGCGTCTGGGGTTGGTAGACCAATTTTTTTCGAGGCAATGAAATATGTAGTTGAAAACAACGCATAAATTAACTTTTTATTGGATTTTTAAATCGTTACGTGGCCAAATTAAAAAAAAATTAGAACAGAATCCGAAATTGACGAGAGCAGAATTAACCCTGGATACAGTTGAATATATAAAAAATTGACAAATTTTTACTAATCTAGAAGAGGAAACTTTAGCCAGTTTATTTTTTAACAAAAGGTTCAACTATATTAAAAAAATGTTTAATTATTTGCTCCTTCTCATGATTTGACTCTTACTGGTACATGAGTCANATTTTAAAGGAACGCTTATCCATATGAAATAACAAAAAGCAACCGCCCATTGGCAAAGCTAAACACCTAATATCTTTTTTAACCAACTCTGTATCCTATATTTAATGAAGTCCTTGTCTCAGCCGAATTTGTCGGCACCCCTCCCGACCCTCTAGACTAAACATCGCTCCGATCAGGTATCGGGAACCGCTGCTCTTCCGCGTCCCTTACACAACCATCCCCGGTCTCCCCTAGCAACCACGACAAACCGAGCCTACGAGGTTACAAATCCGTCGATTTTTTACTAATGTTTTTATATATATTCCAAATATGTGAAACACTATGACATTTTTTAATTGCTAATAGTGGTTAATATGAAATATTAATGAGAAAAATTCATTTTCGATTTTCTATCCACTACTCATCAACCTGAGGTAGTTTGTAGTGGATAGAAAATCGAAAAAGAATTTTGACATTAATATTTCACACTTACATTCGTTCCCGAACCAATTTCAGTTGGTACTTATATACATTTTCCTGATCAACATCACTGAAGGGGTTCGCAAACGAACTATTAAGAAGAATGATTGTTTTCAGTGAACTACACGAAGTAGTTCTTATAATGAAAAAGAACTAGTTCACAGTGAACTATTATCCGCTTATTGTTTGTAGTCTATAACTCTCTATAACTCATTAACATATACAATAAAATTAACTAATCGATGTCGTTCGTATTCTGCTCATGATTCTATACTGTTTACTGAAGAAAAAGAAACATAAACAAATTGTAGGACACGAGATGTTTACTTGGAGATTGGTATCTGGCATATTCGGAGTTCGGAGACTACTACAAATGATTTCCTACCTGAATGTACATCTTCCTAGAACCGTCAATGCTTTTTCCTTGTACCTATTTATTTTATTATACCGTCTGTAATGTATCTTCGGAATGGTGAACAAAGTTCTGTTGTTTATTACAACTTTTCTATGGAAAAGTATGAAAGTTTTGTATGTAGTAGCTCGCGAACTGGTTGTAAGAACTGGTCCGTATTTCTCGAGAACTATTTTTTTTAAAATTAAGTCCATCACAATCATTTTGATGAAAAATGGTATTATCATAAATTTTAAATTCGCATGCAATGCTTAATCGGTTAGTGGGTGATAAAATGAATCACAAAATTTGAAACGGAAAGAGGCAGATACATACATGGCTAGTTAAAAAAGGTCGTAAAAAGTCACGAGGCGGGTGTGAGCTGTACCATATCCTTATTAAACTGGTGTATCAAAAGTAATGGTTTTAATAGGTATATCTACACATATAACATATACTAGTGACCTGTCAGCATATCAATCAATAATATATTTAATTAGTTAAAGTTACCATTTAGTTAGTAAAAAGTCCACAATAATTATTTCACCACACATTTACTTTTTTTAAGTGGAAGAACATAACTTAGAACTGAATACAAAAGGATTAATTTATATACTAAATTATTTATATTAAACCAGACTTTAAACAAATATTTGGGTTAATGTAAATATTTCGGAATACTGATCAGACATAATGTAGATACCTTTAAATCAACATAAGGGTATATTCTGTAAAGAAAATAGGAAAATACAATATAACAAATAAATAAAGGGTTTAGTCAGATAAGCAAAATCATATGATACCCATAACTTATTTGCTATGGGGGTCATATGCTATTATTTGTAAGGTAACGTGAGTTTTGATATTACCACACAAAAAAAATATGATATATCTATATTGCTTTTAACATCGATTTTCAAACTAGTTTTGAAATATAGGACGAAGTTGATTATTTTTCAAATTAAAGTTTCTCAAAAATTATACCATGTTTTAATATATTTATACTAACTAAATCTATATATTTTCCAGAATATGTACTTTTACTACAACAAAGTTCATTAAAATCGGAAAAGCGCTTTTATAATAATAAAATAAAACCCCCATTTGTACTAGCATGTACTCATTTATTTGATAATTGGTGCATTTGAGAAAGCATTATACATTTCCGCTTTCTGCTACGTGTGTGGATACGTAAAGATAATTTCAAAAAAAAGAGATCAAAAATAGCAACTAATTAATTAATATTTAAGAATACTTCACTAAACGGTATAAAAAGAAATTGTATGTGACACTGGGTACTTTTCTTAAGTGTGTGCAATCACGTTGGAAGAAGACAGTAGTAGAAAGTGAAAACGTTGCACACATCAACTATAATGTATATTTATGTATATTATATTTCGAGATGTAGTTTTGGATGGAAGGAGGTGTTAGGCAAGGATATAAAATGAGCGTGAAGTTATTTAATGTTTATGTAAGCGATTTAGTGAGACAGATGAGTAAGGTAAGAGAAGGAGGGGTAGCAATATAGGTAGATAGAAGGTAGAAAGAAAATTTGGACGATTCCTTGTACGTATGACTTAGCGCTAATATTAACAAGTTTTGAATCGATCAAGACATGACGAAAATTTTAGAAAGGTATTTAGAAAAGAAAATGTTGGAACTTAACAGCGAGAAAACAAAATGGATAGAGTTTGGAGAAACCAATGGAAAGATGAAAAAACAGAGATATTTAGAATAAGGAATGGGTGAAAATAACAGAGATAAGGTGGATATGGGGATGCAAGTAGTAAAGGCAAATGCCATGTTGGAAAGAATTCGGGGAGCGAGGGAAAAAATTAAAGGAGATTTGAATAAACGGATAGTGCTATTCAATACGACAAATAGAAGTGTAGTATCTTACGGGACAGACATTTGGGGACGGAAAGAGTATGAGCAAGCGTTTATAAAACATATGTAAGGTGGATATTACAATTAGATAAGAGAATTCCTGATACCATAATGAGGAGAGAAAAAAAACGTGGTAAAATGGTAGAGAAAACATTTAAAACGGCTACAAAATATGAGGAGAAAATAGGGACATTATAAGAGGGGGATATCAGACAAGAATGTTGGAGGAAGAGAATGCTAAATATATAGAGAATTCAGGGAGTAAAAGTAGGTATGAGTGGGAAAGGGAAAAATCACTTAAAGGTTTAAAAATTAATCATGAGCAGTAACATGAATGGGAAAGAAGCGATTGGAATGAAGGGAATATTGTTAAACAGAGATGTGAGGAAATGGTAAAAGGGAAAGACTTAAGAAGACTAGCAGAGTCGAAACACGTGATATAATTAAGGATATGTTACAGGATGATTGGCAGGTTGATGTAATGTTAAGATATTTAGTAGAAGGAAGAGAAATAAAAATTCTAGCTAGATTTAGAGTAGGAAATGAAAGTAAAGGATGCAAATATTAGATGAAAGACGAAAATAGAAAATGTAGACTGTGTAGTAAAAGGTGAGTATCTAATGCATGTGTTCGGTGTATGCGAGGAAAGAAGATCAATAAAAATATGTGTTGGATTAGTGAGAGATGATGGGAGTCAGCTGACCCTAATAAGGGAGATTTTGACAAGTAGGAAGAGGAATATATGACGTGTTGCAGGTGGGCATGTGTATGTTATTTGATGTGAGGGTAGAGATTTTGTGAAGTAAGATTTGTATATGTATACCACATTTTTGTATACGTACCTGTATAATGTCGGTTTGTAACGAATAACTTTTTAGTTTCAATAAAGCATCTACATTTCGAGATTTATATTTTGACATATCATTACATATCACAAGTAGCAGAAAGCGGAAATGTAGAAAAAACCTGTATGTTTGTGACTAGCTCAGCGGACAATTCTACAAATCATAGTAATCAGTAGAAATTGGCTATTGTATATCCATAAGTTCTGAATACGTATCATATGCCTAAAGTAACGAATTGTTATCCTTTTGAGGGCTTTGGCAACATTCTTTAGAAATGCAATGAATGGCTCATTTTTCTCTTATTTGATTTACAAATATAAGAACATAGGATTTCACGGCCGTAATCCATAATAGAATTATGATTCGGACTGAAGGACAGTGGTCTAATGAATTATTAAGTCCAGACGTTTCGTCGGCAACTATGGCTGACATATTTAGTCGTACTGAGTTTTATTTGAGGTTAAAAGTTTCAGCTTATTTATTGGGCTGCATCTCTCTTGTATTGTGAGAAACTTGTTTGTATCATTTTCGTCCGTGCCTTCTGTGTCTTCCTTGCCTTTTCTAGGAGATGTAGTATGTCTATAGGTCCCTTCTTAGATCATCATTTCTATAATAGCTAGTACCTAGTACTTTGGTGTTTATATGTCTTCTGTCCCGAATTCGACCAAAAGTCACTTGTTGAGTAGACTATTGGCTTCATCAGACGATTTTAGTAATATACTTGATAATGATTTTCTATATTTATTTTTGCTGAGAGGCTAAGTTTGCTGTATCCTTAAAGTACCTGTGTATTATAACTTTCTTAAAGTACCTAGCTTTTGCTATAGAACATCTGATTTTGATATGTGCGTTCCATGTAATTGTATTTGTTATTTCGATGCCTAGGTATGTCGCAGTTCTTCTTAATGGAACGAATTTCTTATTTAATTTTATCAGACGTGTACTATTAGGATAAACTTTTTCAATTTTGAGGATTGTCGCTTTTCTTTCCATTATTTTGATTCTCCATTTTTCGCAAAATCTTTTGACTATTGTTAGAGATTTTTTATTCCCTTTTATTGTATTGGCCAATGGTCTTTGCCGTCAATCAATTGAAGGCCAAAGCGAAATGTATGCCTTCAATTGTTATTATCTAATCGCTCATAAGGATTTTTGAACAGCACTGCTAATATCGGCACTCGTTAAGGAACGTCAACATTTGCAATTCCCTTATTGGAAAGACTACTATTAAAAAAAAAAAAAATCGTTCAAGTAGTGTTTCAGAAGTGTTCATTACAAATTCTATTAGCTCTCGAATTACCTGTTTGAAAAACTAAATCTATGAATATTTCTTATCATATTCTGCAATGATTTACTAACAGCGTTTGTGTAGGTAATGTTTTCGACGGAAGTCTGTATAATTGACTAATTAGAAAAAAAATTGACTCAATATTTTGATTAAAGTTGTTTGCACTTTGTAAAATAATGCGAGCCAATTTGTTCTTCTAATACTTCGCGTACGCTAACCAAGGCAATTCCAAATTTATATTTATTCCAAGATAGCGAAACTGGCCACAAATTGAAATTCGATAACACTGAAATTATAAAAACTTTTTTACCGGTTGAAGCATTATTTTCACTTATTCGAAGAAATGACATTGAATTCACCTGCAGATCTAGAGAATAGGTTAATAAGTAGTTAATAATTATTACAGCACAAGTATAAATAATAAATTCTAATTAAAAAATAAGGTACATCTAAAAATTACCTAATTTTATATATCTTAAAGTAACTACTTAACTATATATTATTTAGATGGCTAGTATATGCAGATTGCTGATGTTATTTTTACTTTTTAAAGGTGTCATTCGATTCGTGCTGATATCTGGATTTTTTTCAAAAAGAAGGCATGTGGGACTGATGAAAATTAGAAAAGTTATAAATAATTTATTAAATGAGAGATGAAAATAGGGCTTAAACAACGGGTGATTCGGCTCCCACGCGTGCCGCTTGATTTCAACACCTGAACAAAAAAAATTTATATATAAAAACCTATTAAATATGAATATTAAGAAAAGAAAAAACTCAAGTACTTACTGCATACTTAAATAAACAATAATCCGTCGGCAAAACATTTTTACACCAATGTTTTAATTAACTATACTTTTGTTAATGACAAAATTTTTCTAATCTGGAAAATAACAAAAAACCCCGATAAGTTTTAAAATAAATCTAGAATGCTTTTTACTTCTGGGCGTTACCCTGAAGTATTTAAAAAAACTCTGCTGGATAATTAATTTTCCATTTTTTTATTAATAAAGATACGGAATAATTCAAAACATAAAGTATTGATATTTTTTTTAAATCTCGCTATTGTTTTGTTTGTGTAC
>NW_020442418.1:88788-96656 GCF_000699045.2 Agrilus planipennis
TTTAATAAACTATTTGTTATAAATAAATAAGTATTTAGGCTATATTATTTTTTTAATACTAAAAATTATATAGTCAATTATCTGAATGTTAAAGTATACAGACACTATATCCTGGTTTTATATTGGGGCACATGTACACCATTAATGGGATGTAATTGATATTTTATTTCTCCGATGTGCCGTTTCCGTCCATCAGGTCTACACTTTTATGGCTTCCACAGCAAGAAGTACTTTACATTTAGGAGATTAAAAGTTTCTTGGAAAGGAAGATTTTTTTATAAGGACAAAAAGATTTCTAGCATTACCAATATTAGTGAATTAAATGGTGATCTAATTAGATTACCTATCTATACATATTAAAAAACACTAAATGAAGCAAATTAAATTAAGCAATATGCAAACAGTACGACTTCAAGTTTGAATATAATTACAACTGAAATTAAATGAACTCTTATCAAAGTAAAAGTTCCCCATGCATTAACGTAATTAAGGCCTTAATTTTATAGACATATTCTTCATTACAATGTACACAAACTACATTTACTGTCCTACATCACGTAAAAGCGGTTCAGTGCAATATTTCTGTACCACCTGTTGCAATATAACGAATGATGCCAACTGTAATGTTAAATGTTTACCTTTGTCTATTATCTACCAATTATTGGAGGATCTTTTGTACGATGTATTCTAACGGATAATTTTTATTGCGTACGGTCAAGGTTTTTCCTTTAATCTAATTAGAATACTTAATATGTTAAATATATACTTTTTAAGGAGAAATTCAAGCAGTTCTTCTAAATTGTTGAATTTAAATTACCTTTAGAGCATCGCCGTAGTCAATATATTTTTAAGGGGATCAACATAGAAAGTTATAAAATAATTCGAAGAAGAAGGAACTCATCAGCGCGTCTCAGACAGCTCCGACAGAACACAGACCAACTTTTATCTGCTGTCTTAACAGCGCGTTTTAGAAAATACCACAAATGGCGCGGTAAACGCCATCTGTAGTACGATGTTACATTTTAGGATTACGCATGCTCCAACAAGGTCCATTTAAATATATGGATATCTACTTGCTGAAACGAATCCCGGCGTAGCTAAACACTACGTGATAGTTACGTTACCATAATCGAATAAAATAATTCGAAGTGGTCTGCATTCTGTCGAAACTGCCAGACGCGGATCGCGATTTCGATCTTTTTGGATCTCATCAGCGCGTCGCAGGCAGNATTAAAAAACTAGTTATTTTTTGAAATTAAAACTTGTAAACTAAGAAATCTAACGTATCCTTCTTTAATGCAAAAATATCTATTACTTCATCGGTTGGTATATTAATATCACGATGCCATCGCAACTAACCCATATGGTGCTTTTTAATCTTCTCAATGTTGGCGTGTGCGTCGTCACTGATAGGTTTGCATATACTTTCAACAATACGAATATATTTGGAAAAATTTCATCGTTGTATTATCACAGAGCTTCAATGGCGCATGATGGACGACCTGTTCCATTTTTTTTACCAGTAAGTTTTCTATAGATCGAGCTCTTCTTACAGTAATAATAATTTGACTTTCGTTGAATAAATATTGATATTTTCAACGTTCATAATTGAGTTGAATTTACAGCAATTAGATGGTGATGCTTCTTAAATCATTTTAAGAAAGGCTTTAAATTTCATCACAAAATTCCCCATACCCACTTTCCGTCTATCTACGGCAGTGCTGTAGGGGTAGGAAGTGGTAATACCCCAATTAAGGAATACAGTATCGGGTTTTATAATAATAGATTTTATAAATGTAGAGTAGGTCGTATTTAAATCGGCCAATATTTTGTGGCAAAGTAATGCTTTGGTGAATTTTTGGACGATTTTAGTTAATATTATTTCACGACGAATTTGCATAGGTATCTGTCACATATTAGTAATATGTATTTTCCAATATTTTTTAATGATACTGAAAGTGTATGACGCAATAAATAAGCGATTGTGGAGGTATAGTTACATTTAATACTTGTACTGAGTATGATTTGAGTACCGAGTACGAATAGAAATTTGTTTTGTTTCAACGAAAACAACAATTAATTAGGTCCTAAATTTTCAATAAAAACACTTTTTTCTATAAATTTTGTGAAAAACAGACATTTTCATGTAAAAGTTGTTCTTATTGTTTAAACAATATAAATTATTTCCCGGTCTTCTCAGTTTTCACTGGTTAACTTTGAGCAAGTGAAGACGGGCTGTTGTCAAAGAACCTCCCAATTTTCTGTTCTTAAATTTTTGTAGAGCTAACAGTACTTCTTGCCCTGAAATATGATTGGTAATTATTAAAAACTCCGCTTCTCCTTCTACTTTTTCTTATTATTATTATTAACCCTAACTCTGAGAAACATTTAAGTTATTAAATTTTAAATAAAAATAACACACTAATTTTCGTTTTATAAATTTTAACAACAACTCGTTTTTTATAAATACAGCGAAAGAATAAAATAAGAAATAATTTTCTTGTGAATGCTTTTGTCACTTTTCACAATAGGAAAAGGATACTATGGCTATGAAAACAGTTAAAACAAGGAACGAGACCCCATTGTGTTTAATTCGTGCTTATTTAAAGTGTTGTGGTTAATTGAAGTAAGCACTTTTTTGTTTTATTCAGTTGTTAGTGTTCTTTAAATAATATAACAAATTATTTGTTCCAATTAAGATATGTACTATTGGTTTTAAATCTATTAAGAAATACCACAATCAGATATATTACTGAAAATTAACAAGCTTTGATGAATATTCGGTTTCATATTGACTCCACTAGGGGTACGCTATTGAATTTCAAAAACATTAATTAATATTATTATAGAAATACGGTGTGTTTTGCACTCAAATTTCAAACTTTTAGGTAGGATCGTTTAGAAGATACATAAATGGTTTCGTAATTTATATAACGAATTAAGCGATAGTTGATTATATTTTTATAAGAATAACTCAAAGAAAAGGCTTTTAGATGTTTCCAAAATGAGACAAACTTTACAAATTCATCAATTTTTTAAACCTTCGCGAAAACGTTACTCTATAAAATCTTAATAAACTGTCTTTTTGTAGAATTTGTTTAATTGTACATGGGAAACATTTGGAATCGTATCTATATTAATCTTTACTTGTTTGTACCTCGAAAAATGTTTTATGATTGAATCACCGATAATTCTGCTTCTCTGAATAAATTTTCTCTTTGACTTTGTAGTACTAAAATTTTCCGTTTATCTGTCAACAAAAATAGCGGTAGCATACGTGACAAATGTCACCCTTACTATTGCCGAATGAAAGTTCAATAGCACATGCACCAAAAGGTTTGGAGGAGTTCTTTCGACTGACGACCTGAAATAGATCGTGCTCTGCGTCGTAACTTTTATTAAGCAACCTCTTTCGATGTCTTTTTAATCTATTTATAATATAAGAAAATAAACTAAAATTCGAGAATTAAGCATTCATATGGCAGTACACAGTGTGAAAAATGAGCAATATACAGTACATTTACAACAATATTATAATATATCGATCGTTTACCAGTACTGCTACTAGATAAGTCCAGTGAGTCAGGATAAGTTAGTTGTACGGTTTGCTGTGTTAATCATTTTCGAATTGTAGTAAAAATGCTACATAAAAATGAAAACGAGAGATACTACTGCTTTGTTTCTGCTAGTCAGGTCTTTCGTAACTGTAAAAGCTATTAACTTGTTCAAATTGACATGAATACATATGTAAAGTGAAATAATTGGGTAGCTCAGCATCATGAAGTAAGTGGGTTGTAGGTACAGTAAAAATAAAACATAAAAAGCAGTTTCATAATACCTTTTCCAAGTTATTAGTTTGTTAGGTGTTACCATATTTCCGGACAGTTGATAGACCATATCTAACAAATATTTATGGGTCACCACTGCTATCATGACATGAAAAAGTGCTGCCACTTTAATAAGGAACAATTTCGTTGTCAGAAATTCATTGAATCCTGCAATTTGGCAAGTAAATTGATACTCGTAATAAGGACTTTGCCAAGCACTTTGAAGTGCAACAGTTAGCAGTAAAATTTACAAATGGCGACGTCCTGCCACTTATATGTTATTTATTAATTACTTTTGTATGAGTGGCTTTTATTTATTGCAGTCTATTGATATGGTATACATATAGATTCAATATTATATAATAATTTAGGTGCTTGCTTTACTTATACATCAGAAGTCGCTAGCGTTTCTCTAGAGAAGAGGAATGTTAATTCTTCTTAATTTCAAGTACATTAATAACATTTCAAATCAATCCATGAATAATGAGGTAAACATTACTAGGAGTTAATTAATCTTAACAAAAAAGTGATTGAAAAACTATAATACTACTACTACGACTACACTTACACAACATCCAATATGTATAATTAGCAGATCAAGAGGATATATAACTATTTCGTCTTAGGATTTGAAAATTCTTTTAAATTGTGGTCAATTGTTAGATCATTCCAGAGGTCACCGTCACCGGTGTGATTTCGGGTCTTCCTGCCCAGCTGAATATGTTTCTGTGGTTTTTTGGTGAATTACTTAGGTAAATGTCAGGGAAGTAATATTACAATTGAATAAATGTAATTCCATTGTTTTCTTTTCGCCTGTCTTAACTCTCCCGAAAGAAGATTACACAGGTCTGCGAAATTTTTTTTTTGAAAAGTTTTTTTCTTAAATTGTTAATATTTGTCGTAATTGTCTTAAACGTAATAGAAAACGATATTCATGTGGTGTATACCTCGTCACATTAACCTATAAATGCTCAGAGAACACATTTCCCTTTGAACCCTTGCCACGTAATGAGTGCGACGAAAAAATATTCGATAGCTAGTGTTTCTATGTTTTTAACGATACTCTTTTCGATGGTGTTGGTTAAAAATACCTTCGACAATATTAAAGCATGGAAAGATCGAAAATAAGCAAAAAAAAACGTCTTTCTTAAAAAGTAATTTTTTGTGTCCTTACGATTTTTGTATATGCTTAAAACCTATATAGATCATGACCTCGATATCTAAACATGAAATAATCACCGTTGGTCAAGTCGAAATGCCTTTACAAACTGTTTGATCAAACCATGTTTAATGTAAAGTGATGGAAGCAATACTTTCTTCTTTCAAACTCGTATTGATGACATTTTTCACTCCGACTTCCAATTGCATTCTAATTTGGACATAGAAATACCGAATAACAATGATTTTGATTTACCATAAGTCCACTGTCTTAACACTTCAACACATAACCGGCATATTTTATCGTAACCCAGTGTTTATCTTGGTGACACAACTTCATTCTGAAGTAAGCTTAATAAGCATTTTTTACAAAGTCTGTTATATTCAATCTTTGCTTAACTATTGTATATTGTCCGCAAATGTAAAAAAATACATTTGAATTGTTTTTACAACTCCGAGAAGCCATAGTTAAAGATAAATGAAACACAATCTTTTATTACACGTTAATATTATATCTCTCTCAATAATGGCGCGCTATAAACTATTTTTTTTTCAGGCGGTGTAAACGACTATAGTTACTTTCAGACTATCTAAAATAAAGTAAAAGACAATATAATGCTCAGTCAGAGAGTATTAAATAGAAATATAAGCTATAAAATGAATTTTGTGAAAAAACAAATAAATTTGCCGATTCAAAGAGCTATATATATCTATACACATATATTAATCTACATACAAAAAGAAATGTGACGTGATACGTTAAAACAAAGTTTATATTTGCAAAATATAGACCAACATTTACATGCTTAAGATATATTTATACAAAAGCTTTTTTATCGCAGACCTGTGTTATTTAGGGCTTTCCGCCCTACCCTCCGGCCTTGTTCTATATAGTAAGTCGGAGAGGCAGCCCTCTCGCCAATACTAATAGCTGATGAAAATAAAATAGGCTAAAGGTTCTGTTTTCTCTATGATGACCTTTACAATTTTAACTGCCAAAATAAGAAGAGCGGTTTAATGCGGCTGCCTTGTATTGGTTTATTAGGGTAGTATTTCATAATCGAAACTGTTTCTGATGTATTTCATGTAGTGGTAATAAAAATGAAAGCTGGCGAGCACCTACAAACCCAAGTTAATAATACTTATGGCTTGAGAATACCTAAAATTATTTATGACATTTCCTAAGGCAAAGTAAAAGGGCCGGACTAATTCAGAAGTCGATAAGGTCTATAAAATTTAAACTGTTCGGTTATTTGGTTGTTAAATGTAAATGTAACGTATTTATTTTACTCCAACTCT
This sequence comes from Agrilus planipennis, assembly GCF_000699045.2. Taxonomy (NCBI): domain Eukaryota; kingdom Metazoa; phylum Arthropoda; class Insecta; order Coleoptera; family Buprestidae; genus Agrilus; species Agrilus planipennis. The sequence continues at coordinate 95,073 of NW_020442418.1, forward strand.
GTCTTTCCGATGCAGCACTGCTATTCGACTCCTCGGGAGCGTTAAATTTTGTAACCGTATTTTTAAAGTTAATGAAATCTATCTATATCTTTTTCACACAAACTATACTTTCTTGGGGGTACGTTCTATCTTTACTCTTGCGGTCAATATATTTGCATTAAATTACTTCTATTAAATGCTTGAAAGTATTTTCTTCTGTTTACGTAGAATCTTCATTAAAAGGTTTTTTTTCTATAGTAACAACGACAGTTTTATTAGATTTTAAAAAAGACAATAATAAGCAATAAACAGACGAGTGTTAAATAAAAATTAAAAAATATACAAATAAGCCTGGCAAAAGTGACAATTTCAGACATAGTATTTTACAGTCTGTTTTTTTAGGTGTTTAAAATATATGTTTTTATTGATACTAATTCCGAATGAATAAGAGTTTTAGGTGGGATTGAGGTGTAACGCGCCCTATCGAGTTCAAACCGATTAAGAACAAGTGAATGACTTTAGTATTAGTCTATATTCGTCAGAAATTCGATGGTTAGTCATAACGAAGAATGTAAATTACATGTTTATTGAAGCGATTTTTGCATCGTATTTAGACGGGATGTCAATGAGCGGACGGTCTTTAGTTTTTCAGTAATAAAAAAATCGACCAAATTAAATTCACACACATACATCTCAGTTGACTTTGCGCCGTTTGCCATTTTCTCTTTGCGATTCTTGGATGACTATTAGACATTATGCCAAAAGGCAGACGGTTTTATATGTTATAATTTTATGAAGTAACGGTAGCTAACAGGCATAATTGTTGTGCTTTATTTTTTTGAAGTTATGACTAGGATAAGAATAATTTTTGTTTATTATATTGAGTCTTGTAGCGAGAATGCTTTGGTTTATTTATGTACCTATGTTGCATTTTCTTAATGTCTAATAAAGCATTATTATTGTTCTTGGTCTTCTCAGTTTTCACTGGTAACTTTGAGCAAGTAAAGGCGGGCTAATGGCAAAGAACCTCACTCACATCTTTTGCGAAATGATATTGAAACCAATTTTCTGTTCCAAAATTTTGTAGAGCTCACAGTACTTCTTGCCCTGAAATATGTTCAGTGATTATTAAAAACTCAGCTTATAATTTAACCTTTTTAAAAATTTCAGTGAATTTTTTATGTAAAAGTGATCTATAGCCAGTTAAATTGGTTTCCGGTTCAGTCACTTCGTAGTAGCAGCGAAGTAGTTGCCTATTTATGTCATCAGTCCATTTCATCCGCTGCCTACGAAGGCCAGCTGCAGTGGTTGCAGGACACATTTCCTCCAAAACACTTGCAGTTGGTTGGGTAGATGGTACATTTGCATCCTGTTCTGGTTGTTTATCCAAATTTGAATTCATACATTGATTAACTACAACAGCTGTCAACTGGGTAGTTTGAGATTCATCAAAAATAGCTGGATTCATGTTGGCCTCACCAGTAGTAAAACTAATAATTCCAACAAAATATACCTTAGTTGTAAACTAATTGTAGCACCTGTAAATTAATTTATTGAATTAATTTAAGGAAATTAGAAAATGTAAATGACTAGTGTCAGCTATTT
>NW_020442418.1:97686-124073 GCF_000699045.2 Agrilus planipennis
ACGATTTTCCTGCTTTTCCATTTTTACGAAAACCACAGAGGCGTCTTGTTCAGCGTGCTGTCAAACCTACACTAGCAAGGAGATCGGGCTGAAACTATAGCTACAAGCTATCCAAGGATGGTACTATAGAATGTCACCTCAAGGTAGGCCTAGTGGCGTCATCTCTTGGTTAGGCCGGAAACTTATCAATCCACCCTCGTATTTCAGTAGAGTCGTATATAGTAATGACTTCAGGAAATGCTATAGGTAATCTAGGGGGTTTAAATTCGGGGATCAACCAATACCGCGAGGTCCTCAAATGTTGTTGATAAAAACTCACAACTAATGCGCTGGTGCATCATCGTGCCTAAACTAATACATTGCATTTCTCTTTGCTCTTAGTAATTAGAATTCTTAAAAGATAAAAATGCATTTTGAATATTTTTGTACACCATAAATCAAGTATAGTACGTCATATACGGTTTTGGCTTCGTTAGTAATTTTAAATATACCTAAATTGGTTTTGTCGAAAAAATTTTATCGCTCTGTATTTTCTAAACAAAACCATCAAAGAACAAAATAATTCAGGAAAAAACGTCTTTAAGTTGTGTTGTATGTTTAATAAACACCTTGTGTATAAGCGACGTGTTATATTATTTACGGTCTTCACTTTTTTTGCAGCAAGTATAATAATTATACTGTTTCATGCATTTTAGATATACCTTTTTTGATTTCGACTGTTCTGACTATACGTCTAATCTACACATAACATCTATGTGAACGTTCTATATATTTTTGTATTTTCGGTTTCTATGATCAAAATAACAGCGAGTTTCGTTAAGGTTTACATCATCTAAATACTAAGGTTTTTGAAATATTTTGAATTTTGTGAAAATATAGTAACAATTTTAACTTTTAAATTTCCGCATATATCTATTCTCGTTTTCAAAAACCAAATTTAAATTAAAGCCTGGTAATTTATTAAGTTCTGTATCGCAATTGTGAAAAATTGACTAACATGTAGAAGCTGCCCAAAAATTATGCTTAAATAAATACAAACTTTAAACGGCTTTAATTTGTTTAGTTTAAATGGAGCACCCTGTGTTTTATGTCAACAGTAGTTGTAGAATTTAATTCTTTATCGAATATTAATATACCTTCCTATACCTAACCGTCAACGTTTTCATGAAAATGCACATTTTTAGAACGCGATTTTAACAAATTTAATGTAATTTATCAAGTCAGCTATGACATTTTGATGGGTCAAAATTACAAAAGAAACAGCTGGTATAAACCAAAAACATTTGAATACCATCATTTCAGATTTATGAGCTAGTACAAAGGAGGAAAGCAAAAGAGTGGTGGAAATACAACAAATAATACTGCCTTAGAGAAAAGTGTTCTACATGTTTTTCACAATTGCGATACAGAACGTAATCAATTAGCAGGTTTTTACTTAAATTTGGTTTTAAAAACGGGAATAGATATATGTTGGAAATTTGAAAGTCAAAATTGTTACTATATTTTCACAAAATTCAAAATATTTCAAAATCCTTAAGGTTTAGGTCAGGTAAACCTATATCAAACTCGCTGCTATATTAATCATTGAATTACAAAATGTAAAAATATATAGAATATTTAAAAGAACACAATTTTGATGTTTTGTGTTTTTAGGACACCCTTTATATTATGAAAATAATTATAAAATGTATCACTTATGAATCTTTATCCACTCCCACAACAAAAATTTTTAAAAATATTGCAATATAACCGTAATTTTTCGTGTCGAATAACGTTAGTAATAAAGACCCGATTATGGTATGTTTAGGCTTAAATTTAAATTTATTTCGGGGTTAGCCGAAAAATGTTGGTCTAACCTAGGTTAGACCAGTTATTTGTTGGAACTCCTGCATATCGTTCATTGATTCAAAATACATACATATATATACGAAACTTCAAACATTTTTGCATATTTTTGTAGGGGTGAAGTTGGACGAATGCAAAAAGTATTTGAAGAAGTAATTTAGAATCTCGTGGACTATGACCATGGGTTGTAACATTGTCTACTTTATGTTAGGCCAAATTATTTCTTCTTACAATCAAGTCGTTGTGTTATTTTTTGAGAAAAGCAAAAATATAGAACTATTTCAAGTATATAAGTCAATTAGCGACCCGTCCCAGCTTCGCAGGGGTGGTATGCTGATACTAAATGTATTGTTGTTTTGTTTAGATTATTATTACATTCACAATCTTTTTGTCATTAGACAATACAAACCGGCCGGTACCGCTGCACCGCTATGCCCCTGCAGTTTAAATCTGCTGTAAAGCTGTAAAGGGCACAATGTATTTAAGGTACTTAATTGGATAAGAATTAATGCTGTGTTGCTTACAATCGCTTCGTAAATAANGCGTTCTTTTATAAACCGACATTAGAGAACTTATTAGAAACACATTTTATAAAATCGAACCTATTTATTTTATTTTCCGGGTATTCCTTATTTTTTTTTTTAATATTATAATTGCAATACATAATACTACTAACTCTTTTCTACGTTGACTTAAAATAATAGATATGTCGTAGTTGAATATTGTGATAATATCTAGTATCCAACTATAATTGACAGACATAAATCTTTTGTCAATTAAAGTCGAAGAACGGTGACTACTACATGTTTGGTACTTCTTCACTTATTGATATAAGGTATAAGTTTTGTATTAAGCTAGTGCATCGTTGTTTTTTAAATTGTTTATAGGTACAATATTTTCGTAATTACCTCTAAATTAGGTTACCTAATTGTAATAATAGAATATTTCGGAAACTACTTCGATTTAAAATTTGGATAATGGCGTTTTATGTATACTCTCCTCAATTAAAATAGCGGTTTCTATGTAGTACCGGTTATACCGGAAGTTGACATCAACTTCGTTATTTTAAATGGAATACCCTATATATTATCATCATCATCATAAGGATGTTAGTTCTAAGACTGGTTGGACACGTACTTCCAGTCTTTCCTATCTTGAGGTAAACCCACATCTATTTGCGAACAGTAATCTAATCTAGGTCTACCTCTACCCCTCCTAACTCCTCTTTCTGCCTCTAATATGTCTCTGACTAGACCTTTATGCCTGAGAAGGTGTCCTATTAACCTATCTCGCCTATTTCTTATTGACTTCCGTAGAGTCCTCTGTTCTCCTATTCTTTCTAATACTATATATACTATATTATGATGGTTTTAAATTCTACTTATAATTCTAGTTACACTTTTATAAAGTTTTTCTACTTCTACAATTTACCGTTTTCGAGATACTAACTTTTTTTAAAAAAAGTCGTATAAAGCCACAGTGTGAAAATCTGATATTCTTTTCTGTTAAAAACTGTTTATATTGTTGGCTTGTGCTAATTGAAACTTTAAGCGAATAAGACACTTGTTTAGTGTATCTATTCTTCGTATCTATAGTCATGATCTTATTCTAGTTGTGTTGAGTAGCAACAAGTTTTAACATAAAAGTTGCATTTCCTTCTAGGCATAAAAATACCGCATACTTGTGTTCCTGGATGCAAATCCAATTATAATAAGTAAATTGAAAGCAAGAGGAACATTAGTTAGTTAGAAAAGCAGTTCAGTTGCATGCATTTTACATTTTGAAGATAGCGCTGTCATTAAAACTGATAAAAATCTTTAAAGGAATATAAATTGCACAGAAATTCCCATAAGGCCAAAACTGATCCAAATTTACCTAGTTATATAACTAAACAAAGTTTTTATAAAAAAAATCGGTTGTCTGTAAAGTCGGTTTACTGACGATAGTTGAACGTGACAACGTCATAAGAAAATACTGATGGAATGGTTTCATTTTTCAAAAGAAAATTTTAATTTTATTTGTTTGATAGATATTTTGTATGGATATAGAGAAGGAGGTAAATGGAAATGTATTATTGTATAGCAGCTGTCCACGCGGACGCATCGCTCACTCAAGTAGGAGAGAGACAGATGTCGAACGCTGCCGAACGCGGAGGCCGATTGTGCCTCTTTGTCGCTCGTTCCGCGCTCTCGCTTGCACTTCAAGCCTTAAATGGAACGCCTCAGAGCGAGGTAACGCCGCATGAGTCATGTTTCTTCGTACGTGCAGCCCGGCTCCATCGAATTATAAGACGTCACGTCAAAAATTTTAGTGGTCCGTTAAAGTGATAAATTTAAAAATTTATTTTAATGATTGTCTTGAAGTAATGAAATAAAATTTCAATAAGTACTGGTATGAAAGTAGTAGTTTATGTTAAGGGATCCCAACTAAATTTTAATGATCTGAAATGGATTTTATCTTTTGATATGAAAGAGATGGTCACAAATTGAAAATCTGTTATCGAGGTATAAGGATGCGTGTCCTGTTGATAATAATAATGAGACAGTTAAGGATTTTTTAGAAAAAAGTTAATTAATCAAATGTAAACCGACTTGAAATTATTGCAGATCAATTAAATCAATTTCTTTTAAAAAGAAGGCGGTATACATCTGCTACTGTTATTATGTTTTTTATATTATATACAACGTCTCGTTACGGAAATTTTTGAGTTTACCATCTAAAAGACTCTTACTGATCATTATTTACGTTTTTCTAACTTATTTTCAGCAAAAGATGAAATTGTAGTACATTTGTTAATAAATGAAATTTATGTTTCTCAGAAATTGCCTTATATAGAAATAAAAAAAAAATGTGTGCAACTTCTAATGAAAATAATTTAGTTAAAGCAGTTCTGATAAGCATTTATGATATGTTCTGAATTTGGCAATTCTTGTGATATTATTAATGAGTGTGTTCAAAATATTGAATTATACAGAATATACCAACTTCTTTTTACTATTTCCTGTGTATTTTATGTATCGTTTGCAAAATTCAATATTGAATTAAGTATTCTGATGTTATGGAATGCTAGTCGTGGAATGTAATAAATATAATAAAAACTAGACATTATATTAAACAGCCAAATAGATGGAAATAACTCATTTCTACTAAATTTATTCTAGCAATAAGTAAATGAACGGTCTAAAAACCCAATGTTTGTCGAAATATGTTAGCTATTTCTTAAATAAAAATTGTCAAATCAATTTTTTGTGTTTTCCTCTACATTTGGCTTAATTTTTAAGTTGAATGTGTTCCATTACTCTTTAATAAGATCAAGGTACTTGCATAATATAGAGATGATTACACCTTACAAAAAATACGTAATACGGCAATAACAAAAAACACTTTACCGTTTTAATGCTATTACACTGGCTTTATTACAGGAAGATAAATTAATTTAAACAGGTAATTCACAAAAAAAGTTATAAAACAACAAAAAGGAGGCATGTCAAAAAATTACGGATAGGCTTGTGTAGTACAAGTAAATGCTTATACTTTAGTCATAAAAGAGCAATAGTGTAGTGTGATTCATTCATAATTAAAACACTAACGTTTTGCCTTAAGTGTTAACGGAAACATGATCTAATTCATGAGGTAGGTCCAAACATTAAAAGAGACTACCGTCAATCTGAAACTTGGGTTTATTACGCCAAGACAAAGATTTTTTTATCTGCGAAAATTTTCAATTTTGGGTCTTATTCTAGTAGTCTAATCTGTCCAAACGCCTACATTTCATACTGTTTTTAAGAAGTTTGACCATCATACTGGGTTTTTACATGAAACAAACAATACTTTAATAAGAAAAACAAAAAAATGTGCGACAGACAGTCGATAAATGTGAATTTTCGAACACGTTAGAGATGTGATCTTTTAAAAGTTGCTCCTACCGTTCACTTGAATTTTACACCAATTTTTTACTGGTTTTTTTTCACAATTCGGTGATAATGTCCGACAACTTTTGTAGATCGTTTCTTCAATCCGATGCTCGAAATGTCATTTTTGCGACTTCCTATGTGTGATTACTGCTTGTCGGGCCAAAACATATTATCTGACCCAACAGAGACATAAGACTATATACATTGTCAATCCGCCAAAAAAGGGCTATACAAATGTGCATTACACAGGCTACTGGTATATTTAAGACTATATGAAACACTCTTAAGAAACTCAATAGTGGTTAGCACCTAATATTAAATATGAATGTGAAAACTTGTTTAATTTTTATCCACTTTAAATTACCCAAGTTTAATTTTAATATTTAATATTTAAAACTATTGAATAAGGTAAGTAATGTATGTATGTTTGAACTTATAACAATTAATTTAATAAAAAAAAATTTTTTTTAAATAATATGAAAAAGAATAATGNTTGTTCACTCTTTCGTTTGTTAGCTTAATATTAGTCCAAGTACATTTAAGTCCGTTGATTTAATTTATTTGCAATCCGCTCACCGTTACAGTACCTTTTAATTTTATTATTGTAAAGTCCAGTTGCACTTATCCCGTCCAGAGATAACTACAGATTTTCTTAATTTTTTTCACTTATTCACTGAATCCGGCTCGAAGGACCAAAAAAATGTTGCGTCTTAACCAATTGTTAAAACGCTGTATTAAAATACATATTGTAGTTCGACTTAATTTTTATTTTTTGTGCAAGTACAAAGTTTTTTCCTTTTTTTTTTTTTACAAGTCAACTGTCCTTATTGGAGTTCAATTTTAGTCTCTTTTAAAACTTAAGTTAAAATGTATCCAGTACCGTCGCCACCCCTCACCCTCGGTTACTTAGTCAGGGTCACTTCATGACGGTACGGTGCGCTTTCTAAAAAACTACAACTTATAATTTATGACATGACCGATCACCCTCGGCATGCTGTTAAAAAATAGTCCCCTAAAAATTGTTCCTGCACTTTCTAATTTACAATCTATTTACAGTTCTTTACAATTTCGAGATTTCTCTTTCCAAGAAAAGGTCTCAACACAAAGTTTAGCATTTTTGTTGTTTAAACAAAATATATTACCTAAAAGACTAAAATTTATAAATAATATCCAATATTGCTAGTTTAACAATTGTTGAATTTTAGCACTGGTATTATAAATAAGTAATGTAAGGAAACATATATTTTGACATTGAAAAAATATCAACACATGCTTTCTAGAGGGTGTAACGGAGATAAGCGTCGCGCTTGCAGGAGGTGATAGAACACTATAAAACAAAAATTAAGTAAATATTTGTATGTCCGAAAGTTCACCGTTTTTGGGAAAAAAGTAGTTGAAAACATAGGTAAATTCAATTCCGGCCCTGGCACAGGAATACGAACCACAACGCTGCACTTAATCATCTGGTACCTAATTACAAGCATATTGTAGTATTTGTTTTGTATTTTTTGGCTTATATATTGTTTATTTGTTAGATTAGATTACGTGTGATTCAGGGTGTGTACGTTAACAACCAACCTCTAGTAGCTGTTTATCCTTTTAACGTTTAAACTTTGACAATCGGTTTGCAGTTCAATAAAGTAATTCAGGAATACATCGAGTATTATTAGTGTAGGTCAGCATATCTCGCGTCAGAGTTGTTTTGAACCATATCTGTAAGCTGTAAGGACGGAATTCTTGATTTCAATGAAGAAAATGCCCGAAATTGCAGGGAATGTTGCCTCATCTCATGCGACAGTGTGGCAAATTTAAAATAAAAAAACAGTTACTGCATTCTTATCATTTGCAGCGAGTTCAAGCCTTATTTCTGATTTTCAGCCGCGAGTGGATTCGAAAGAAAAGTGCTGTATAGCCTATTTTTTTCGTGGAGTGTTCTTCATATACAAATTTGCTTCATGCGGGACGGAATTTTGAATTTTCATAATAATCATTATTGGCGCGACACAAATTCGCATGTCGTAGATACATCTTTCACGGTTTCAAGAATTACTTTCGGTAAATGTGTGGTACAAAGTGTTTGGAGTTTTATTTGACTTTTTTGATAATTTTACTTATTACCACCCAATTTGGGTTACCATTTTCTTTTTATAAATAAAACAACTTAATTTTTTTTAAACTTTAATAATAGTATAGTAAACATAGAAAAAACAAAGGCATTGTTTCGGAATAATTTGTAACAGCAGGAAAATTCATAAAAGTTTCGAAATGTGTTTTACTTAAACAGGTGAAAGATGAAAGTCTACCGGTTGGTTTGTATGTCAAATCCTTTATGTAAGCAAAATTAGTAGTTTTTAAATGATATATCTCGAAAATTTAATTGAGGAAAAATTATGAAAATTAGGTAATTCGAGTTTTCGAACGTGCTGATTACGAAGTTGATATCAGATTTGCAAAATTCAAAATATCGGATACAAAATGGCCGACCAAAATTTCGGTTCGAATTTAGTAGTTGTTATGGTATATTATCGTATCCTTCTCTAATTTTTCAACGATTTACTATTTTTTTTTAATTATTGATTTAATTAAGTACATTAATTTCACACTGTTGTTAAACCACTTAAACAGGCCATATTAAACATCATGTATGCATGTGTAAAATTTACTAAAATTATTAGTTGTGGTAAACTAAATTCTTTATTTAAAATCTTTACAATTGTTCAATAATCGTGTTTTTTTGATTTTCGCGTTTTCTTCTCTTTAGTTATTATTACATTCGAAAAAAAAAAGTAAAATAATTTTCAAGCTTAGTATCTTAGCTAATACGCATTCAAATAAAAAAAAATTATGATATACTTTTAATAGTGTTAAATTTTCTCTTTTTTTCTTCTAAAACATATGGTTCGAGAACAAACAGAATAGCTGAAAACCCTAACGCCAAAACACGGCACTGTAGTTGTCCGAAGCACTTTTAGGTAACAAGGTTACCTTCTTCAGGGACTGAAGTTTAGTTCACGTTGGGGTTTTGAGCTATTTTGTTTGTTCTACTACAACCGCCAAAGTTTTTCCAATATTCACCTATGGTTCGACAAAAATTAATATGAAAATGCGCACGAATTGTAAAATAAATTATTAGGGCTGTAGTATTAAGTTTTAATATTATTAACGATTGAAATTTGGTGTCACGGGCGGAAAATGTCTGTTTTCGGAAAACTACTAAGTTTGAAAGTCTGAATTTGCTAAAATATTTCTTTTAATTTTTTTTGACTAAATACGTATTTTAAATACACCCTTTAAATATGCTATCCAAGTATTTTTATTTTCTTTTCTTTTTTGAAAATAAACAAATTATTCATTTTGCAATGATTGTTACTAAATAATCGGTAATTCGTACAATGGTCCGCTTTCAAGCTACATATGTAAGTACTTAAAAAATTATTTAGAAATATGTAGTACTTCGAGAAAATGATACTTTTTTATCTGCAATTGGTTTCATATCATTGCTTTTTGCAATCAGAAGTTATAGCCACTCATGTACAGCGAGCACGCTTCCGTAAGCTTATTTCAGCGCGAGCAGTTGGTCGGCGCAGCATTATTTGGGATCTTTCTACTCGCTCCAGTTTAATGCGCAAAATACATGTTATATGTTTTTTTCGTAAAATATTTTTTTCGGACAAATAAAATTTAAGANTTAAAAATAAGATATCATCATCATAAGGTCGTCAATCCTAAAATACACTCACTTCCACTCTTTTCTGTCCTGAGCTTATCTTCCCATTTCCTTAAAACTAGAACAACCCGTATCCTTAACTATTTGCGAACAGTAATCTAATCTAGGTCTACCTCAACCCCTCCTGACTTCCGTTTCTGTCTCTAATATGTCTCTGACTAGACCTTCATGCCTGAGAAGGTGTCTTACTAGCTTATCTCGCCTATTTCTTACTGACTTTCAAAGAGTTTTCTGTTATCTATTTATTTATAAACTTTTCTATTCACCATTTGGTATTATATAGTCAAAAATATTCGTAAAAAGATTTCGAACTTTCGAAGTGAAATTTCATATTTTCTAGCTAAACATATTGATGTTTTAATGTAGCAGATACGATCAATAACTTCAATTTTAAATTTATTGTTTCCAAATTCCAAATATTACAAAAGTTATTTATCCAAAAAAAATAAAACTTGTTTTATATCTGTAAAGAAAGGTTGATCAATGATTTTTTAGAAAATTCAAAAGTTAATGGGTTTGTAATTTGGGCTTTCTCAAGGCTATACTATATTGTATTATTGTTTCACAGTGGTAAAAATTTTTAGAACAAATTCAGAAGAGGGAAATCATTACACTGTGTTCGGTTATTTATTTGTACATCTTTTATATTTTTTATATTGGTCAATTTTTAAATGTTCTATCAAACATAATTTATAACCTCTATTATTTATAGTGTAGTTAAACTTTTTTGATAATTTTACTTATTACCACCCAATTTGGGTTACCATTTTCTTTTTATAAATAAAACAACTTAATTTTTTTTAAACTTTAATAATAGTATAGTAAACATAGAAAAAACAAAGGCATTGTTTCGGAATAATTTGTAACAGCAGGAAAATTCANTTTCTTTAAAGCGTATTTATTACCATAGCAAACTAGGTACTTAAACAATTTCTTACGTATATCACACGATATTTATATCACTGTATTTATATCACCTAGAATTCGCTAGTAATTTACGATGCTTATTTATATTACTATCAAGTGTCCATATATTAACTAACTCCGACTGTTATCCAGGGACCTACTTATATTATCAATGAATTCTTCCGAACCGTCTTTATTCTTCTTGAAAATTCCGAGAAAATGAAGCAGAGAAAAATGCATCATTTACGGTATCATTTATTACCCTTCGCGTTATTGGAACAAAGGTCGCTTTCGGTTTCGGTTCCTGTCTGCGGGCATACTCAAGAGCCATCAGGAATCAACGTATTAATTATGTTCTGTCCTTCCTTCGAACCTGCAGCTCTGACCTTATTGACATCCGGTCGTCAAATGAAGTAACAAATTTACGAGACCTTTACCATGCTTCGTACTCCCAGTTCAACCCATCCAAACCTCATCCTATCCTGGGCATGGCTAGTTTCATGGTATTACGTTATGAGCGGTTGGCGGGTTTCCCATACGATTCTTTTTTGGTGACAAGGTACTAGTAGTAGTATTACTAGCTTCATCAAACTTATCATCCTTCTCTCATCTCTGATGTTGTCTTTTTGCACCTTTAGTCACCTAGACTTCTTTTTGAATACCCTAGCTGTTGCGTGGCCAATACTCCAGCGACCCAAGGAGTATTCCTTCAGAACAGCAAATATGCCCTGGGGCCATTAACATATGATTTATACCGGGGATCTAGAGATTAAGCTTGCATAATTCCAATCCAAGTATCCTCTGAAAAAGCTCACCACTCGTGCTAGCGAAACGTTAGGAAGCAACTCCAACACACGACATCCTTTAGACCCGAAACAGAACATCAGTCGTGATTATCACCAGCGTATACAGAACCTTTAGTTTTCCATTCGGTGCACGTTTAATCAGATAGATGATATCAAAATAAATAATTTTAATTTTGTGGTATGGCAATTAATTGCTGGTATGATAAGTATACATTTTAATAAAATAACTAAAAATGAGACTGAATGAATGACAGATTAAACAATTATCGATTTAATCAAGGGCAGAACAGATATTCCTTGCAACAAATTGACAAACGGAAACTTTTATGATTGCAAAAGTATTGCTAACCACATCAAAACGAGAACGCAGGAACACTCATAAGTACAAACATATGTGTGCATTTTTTACTTGAAGTTGTGAACTAATATAAAACTTCTCCGGGGAAACAGAAAGAGGTCAAAAGAAAAAATAAAACAAAGTGTGTGGTGCCGTGGGACACTTAGCTACTCTACAGACATAGGAATTTTACCAACTAAATGTTTTATTCTTCTAGCTTTTCTGTTTTCCTTCTCTATAATATTTCTCTCGTGTTTTTTAGTCATGGAAATAAATAGCAAAAACGAAACTAGAAATCTTCGTAAAGAGGTGGGGCCGCTGAATCTGAATGCCAAGGATCTGGGCAATTCAAAATAAAAGCGAAGTGAAAAAACGTTTAATAAATATATTATTAACACTTTCACAAAAAAATACAATTCTGTTTAAGAGGTGAGAGAGAACTGAACGAGAACAAATTCAAATTTTAAAAAAACTAATGTGTCATAAAAAATAACGTGTCGTTGGGTTGACGGCTCGATAACAAAATTCAGATCTGTCTTCATCATCGAAGCGACAAGGTACGCCAAAAAAGGACGCAAAATCAAATACGAAAATAGAAATAAAAAATTTCGAAAAGAAATTAAAAATAAGATATCATCATCATAAGGTCGTCAATCCTAAAATACACTCACTTCCACTCTTTTCTGTCCTGAGCTTATCTTCCCATTTCCTTAAAACTAGAACAACCCGTATCCTTAACTATTTGCGAACAGTAATCTAATCTAGGTCTACCTCAACCCCTCCTGACTTCCGTTTCTGTCTCTAATATGTCTCTGACTAGACCTTCATGCCTGAGAAGGTGTCTTACTAGCTTATCTCGCCTATTTCTTACTGACTTTCAAAGAGTTTTCTGTTATCTATTTATTTATAAACTTTTCTATTCACGGTATCCTCATCACTCGCCTGTAAAACCACATTTCGAACGCTTCTAACCTTTTCTTTTCCACCGCGTCCACTGTCCATGTTTCGCACTCGTACAACGCCGTGCTCCAAACATACACCTTCAACGACCTTTTTCGAACTTCTATATATATATATATCCCTACTACTCTTTCCGTCCTGAGTTATCTGACTTCCTAGATATCTAAAATCGGCCACTTCTTCTAATTTTTCGTTTCTTATCTTTATATTTTCTCTTTCCCTACTTTTCCTTCCCTAGCATACCAGTATTTTTGTTTTAGTTTTATTTATTTACATACAGTACTGTTTTGTTAATATCGCTTCCATTTTATTTAAAGCTATCTCTAATTCCTCCTCACTAGATGCTAATACTGCTATATCATTTGCAAATCTAAGTATACTAACCTTTTGCCCTTTATATCTATCCCACAGTTGTATTGTCTTTAATGATGCTGATCGCGTCTTCGATGTATAAGTTAAAAAGTAGCGGTGAGATGTGTGCATCCCTGTCTGACTCTCTTCCTAATATTTACTTATCTACGTTGCAATTCCATCTTTATAACTGTCTGTTACTCTTTATACAAACTAAGTATCACTCTTCTATTTTTGTAATTCATCTCTACATTTTTAAGTATATTTAACATTGCCAAAAGCTTTTCCTAAATTTACAAATCCTATGTACGCTGTCTTTATTTTTTTCAATCTTTTTCTCTATTGTTACCCGTAAAGCTAGAATGGCCTCCGCGTTCCTCTATTTCTTCTAAGTCCAACTTGATCTTCCCCTATTAGTTCTTCCGCTCTTTTCTCCATCCTCATCTGTACAATTTTATAAAAAACCACAAATGGCGCGGTCTGTCCTGTTTTTGTATTTCCGCCTTTCTTTTATTAATCCTAAAATCTCATTTTTTATCCAGGGTTTCCTTCTTTGGTTTTGTTTAAGACCTAGTATATTTGTAGCTGATGATTTTAGGCACGTTTTAATGCAGTTCCATTCTGTCTGTATCTCCCTGTCATTTGTTTCTCCCGCCGCCTTTAGTATTTCGTCTGTCCGTGTACCTAGGCTATCACGCGTTTCGTTACATTTTAATGTTATAAGTTAAGACGTCTCCTACCTTCCTTCTTTTTCAGAATATTCTATTAAACGGTGGTCTTCATAACTACTAAGTTATGATCGCTATCTATATTTGCTCCTGGATAACTCCTACAGTCCTTCACTTGATTTTTAAATCATTGCCTAACAAGTATGTAATCTAACTGATTAAAAACCTAAAACACCTGGCATTTCCCACTTATAGCGCCTCCCAATGTGATCGTTGAATAAATTATTCGCTACGGTTAAGTAATGTTTGTCGCAAAATTCTATCAATCTATCTTTCCTATCATTTCTGTTGTCTAATCCAAAGGAACCTGCTGTAGCACCGTCTTTACCTTCACCTATTACTGAGTTGAAGTCTCCTACAACTATTACGTTTTTCTGCCCTCTCACTAAATTAATATGTCTTATATCTCTGCATAAACCGGTTCTACGTCTTTATCATTGTAAAATAATGTAGGCATGAAGAACTGCACTAGCACCGTTTTTACCGGCGTCGAGTTTAATTTAGTCATAACTATCCTACCGAATTTTTGTAAATAACTTTCTACACTCTGTCCTACTTTCCTACGCTTTACAATTCCGACCTCCGAATTACCTTCCACCATTCCAGAAGTCTCCAGATTCGGGCCAACGGACTTCACTAATACCTACTATATCTAATTCTTATGTATCCGTCTCTACTTTTAAATTTTCTAATTTCCCTACTTGCCTCATTGTCCTAACATTCCACGCTTCGTAAAATATTGCACCTACTTCTATTACACTTATTGATGTCATCCCCGGAGGGAGTCCCCGCCTGGACATCCGAATGGGGGACTAGTTTACGTCCGGAGTGCTTTACCCCAGAGGACGTCATCATATGAGTTCGGTTTGTTTTTATTGGGATATCATAATGTGTCCAACCAGGACTAGTTTACGTCCGGAGTGCTTTACCCCAGAGGACGTCATCATATGAGTTCGGTTTGTTTTTATTGGGATATCATAATGTGTCCAACCAGGACTAGTTTACGTCCGGAGTGCTTTACCCCAGAGGACGTCATCATATGAGTTCGGTTTGTTTTTATTGGGATATCATAATGTGTCCAACCAGTCTTAGGACTGACGACCTTATGATGATCATAATGTGGTGGTTTCCCGATGCCTTTCACAACGTAGTATTGTGCATCGGAATGCCATACCGATCCTTATCTTAGTCTGGTTTCTCTTTAAAACGCCCCCCCCCCACTATGGTTGAACCTATGGTCCGGCTCATCGAAACTCGCAAGCCGATCCACCCACTCTAGGTTGTACAAGAGTTTCGTTAAGATTCAAGTTCCGTCGGATTAGAAAGCCTGTTGTATAGAACTTCTTTTATTAAATCACTTAATTGCATAAATTATACTTATTTGGATATCCACCAGCACGTCTTGACTAGATGAGTGCTACACACCTTTTCTTGGAGTTAAACGTGTCAACTCCAGGTCGATGCATGGGTTGAACCTATGTTTTTTTTTAGTTTGTTCACGATAGAAAAAATTTAAAAGACACCCCCTCAAGGGGGCTAGTGTCGGATTCGCCAAAGCTCATACCGACTAAAATCCCTCCTCGAGTAGGGAGATCAACCAGAAGATTGTACATCCCAGGGAATACTCGTTGGGAAGGTTGGAAAGAGGGAGAGGAATGAGTGGGTGGGAGTGTTTTGGGGGGTGGGCTGAATGGTGTGGGCAAAAAATCAGTGTTTCACCTCAAAGAGTTGGGTGGGCAGTCGCGCTAAAGAGCGAAGCTAGATTTGCACAAAAGTGAGAAGCTCGGGAGAGAAGGTGACAGGACCTTCTGAAACAGTCATTTGGTTTAGTGGTATAGGGGCGAAGTCGGAAAGCGTCGACATAGACGAGTTTGGGTGGCCTGACACTGGACCCTGAGATTTGCCGCGAATTTTGTTGCAGCCTCGGGGAGAGAAGGTAGACAAGTTTCGTTAAAAATTTGGGTGTTTCTGATGAATCGTGGGTAGTTGAGTGCTGGATAGGTGCAGCTCCAGATGGGAATGGTGTAGGAGCAGATTTTTGTTTGATGGGAGATAAAGCTATTTTAGAAAAAAGGCTGTAGGAAGAAAAAGGCGTCTAGGGCCTTGGTACGGGTGGCACGGATATGTTTTTGTCATGTTAGTGTTCTGTGAAAGACGACGCCAAGGTAGGTGAAGGAGTTGCTCCATTTGATGGAGTGGTTGTCAACGATGATGATGAAAGGCTTTTGAGTCCTATAGGAGAAGATGATTGCTTCCGATTTGGTCTCTTTAATAGCAAGTTTTCATTTTCGATACCAATTGAGGAGCAGGGGTGGAAGTTTGTTAATATTTGTGGTGCTCCGTAGAATTGTTTTGGAGAATTTTATAAGGGCAATATTATCGGTGTAAAGGGCAGTGAGAATTGGAGGGTGGGACGGCAAGTTTGCACAGAAGAGGTTGAATAGGATGGGCGATATCTTAGAACCTTAGGGGACGCTGACCGTGATGACGGGTTTGTTGGGGAATATGATAAAGCCAACGCGGACACAAAGAGTTCTGTCAGAACGAATGGATCTAATAACCCCGATAGGGAAGTGTGTGGTTTTGAGGACGATTTGAAATGATACCTTCGTATCAGACTCGGTCGAAGGCCTGTTGGATGTTAAGCAGAAGCATGGACGTGTGAAGGAGCTTGTTGAATTTATCGGAAATATGTTCAGCAACCTGAAGGAGTTGATGGCCGGTGCCGTGATGTCTACGGAAACTGTGTTGGAAATCGGAAAGGGAATTGTTTTGCTCCACGTGGTCAAAAACCCGGTATAGAAGGATGGATTCTACTACATTTTTCAGCGAACTAAGTAGACTGATAAGCCTGTAGCTTGAAAGATTGCTGAGGGGCTTCCCTTTTTTGGGGAGACAGCTAACTGTGGCTTCTTTTCATACCAAGGGGAAATGATGGAGCCGCATGATGACGTTTATGATGTTGCATAGTGCAGATATGTGTTTTAGTAGCAGGGCTTTTAAGAAACCGTTCGGAGTTCTGTCTGTTCCAGGGGCTTTTCTCATATTCAGAGATCGGATGGTGAGAAAGATTTTACAGAGAGTCGTGTGTTTGAAGTCGGAAATAGTAGGGACAAAGTTTCAAGAGGTGGCTTTGCTCTGCTCGTGAAATTCGGCAAGATCCTCAAGGCTGGGTAGTGGAGAGCACTGGATACAGAGAGAGTCTGCGAAGATTACAGCTTTTCCTCATCTGAAAAGTATAGAGAGCCATTTTGCTTTAATGGTGGGAGGTGGGGAGCTCTGTTTCGGAGAGAGCAGATCACTTTCCAAGTAGTTTTGAGATGTGTTTCGGCCAGGACGATGTATTCGTTGAAAGCGGCGCTTTGGAATTCTGCAAGGCGAGTTTTGATTTCTCGTTGGAGGTCGTTAAGTTCGGCACGATGTGCGGAATCGCGGTGTCTTTGCCACAGGCGGCTGGTTCTGTTTATCCTCTTTAGGAATGCAAGAATGTCTGCGGGGAAGGTTTTATTTGGGGCGGACGTAAGGTGGGAGGTAGTGGAGAGCTCGATTGCGCTGGTAATATCGTTTCAAAGGAGATTCACAGCTTCCACGTGAGAATTGGAGTGTACTTAAATTAAGATGTTTCGAGGGTGTAACGAAGGTGTAGCTAATTTAGTGAAGTGGTTGGGTTTGGGGGTTGTTGATTAGGCGGTCGACTTCAATTAGGGCTAGAAGGTGATCTGAGCTAAGTGCGTCAAGGAAGATAGAATCGGCGGAAAGCATAACATTTTTTTGACCAAAATATCGGGGTGTCAGGGGACTGATTGCAGGGGACAGGGGGAACGTGGTGTCGGGGGGCTAAGGTTGAAGTCGTGAACTTTGGCAAGAAGGAAGGTGCCCTTTTTATTGGTTTGTCGGCATCCTCAAGAGGTGTGTTTAGCATTGAAATCACTGTGACGATAGTTGAAACGTCTGAGGGAGGAGGTGGGAGTTGGGAAGATTTCTATTTAAAGAGGAGGAGTATAGAGAGATAATCCCAAGAGGGCCGGATGTTAGTAAGACTTTAAAGGTAATTGCTTGTAAGGAATTTGCGGTTACAGAGATAGACCTGTGCTTTAAAGAGTTCCTAATAATGGAAACGTCGCCGGCACCAGCTACTTCAAAGTTCCTTTTGTAGGATGATAATTTTGGGACGAAAAGTTTCCTTGTGACAAGTGATGAGGCAGACAACACCGACTGACTTATCCTCGAGTAAGTGTTCGAGTTCAGTCAATTTACCTCTAATACTTTGAGCATTTCAGTACGAAGATTACTTGAGTGGACTGTACTATGCATTAGTGGGAGTTTGTAGGACGGCGACAACACTGACCACCATCGTTTGAACGGTGGCCCGCATTCCGAGTTCTAGAGTAGAAGCTGCAAGGTGGTCTTTTGTACAGTCGCAGCGTTGGTTGGAGTTAGAAAGTATTGGGGGGTACGGTTCTCTATGGAATTTTGGGGCAGCTGCGATATATGGCGCGGTAGTTACCTTTGCAATTAGTGCAGGAAGGGGTGGCATCCTTTTTTTCTTTTGTCTTGGATTCAGCAGTGATATGGTGACAATAATTGGACGTGTGGAAGAATTTCATGTAACGATAGCATTGGGGGATGTCCTTAGTGACCCCTTTTGGCTCAGCTATAACGTTGAGGTCGCAGACTTTACCAAGTTCGAAGATTGACTTGGACTTGGATAGGTTTTGTTCAGACGAATGGACACTAAGGACCAGATTTTTCCAGCGTTAGACATTCGTTGGACGCCGAGGATATCAAAGCCTCTGTGAACAAGTTTGGCTTGGGTATTGTCTGTAGTGATATCTTCGCAAACTTCACTGAGGACGACATGAAGGTACCAGTTTTGTTTAAGTTGGTTTGTCCAAAATTCTCCTTTGATTCGTCGAGGAACTAGTAGAATCGACGAAAATCGTCCACAGAATTAGGGTAGACCCTTATAGACTCCTTGCTGTTCACCGCTCGACCTGTGGCGATGCCGTGGCTGTAGTATTCATTAGTGGGAGTAGTGGGAGCTAAAGGTACTTTTGGCGGATGTCGATAGGGGGAGCTTTGGAGTCCAAAGTACTACAATAATATGCAATATTAATGTGAAAATTTATTTTCGATTTTCCATCCACTACAAACTTCCTCAGGTTAATGAGGAAAAATATCATTGTTGCTGTTGTCACATCCCCGCCGGTAATCGAACCCGGGACCTTTGGCTTTACGCACCAGTGTTCTGACCACTAAGCTACAAGAAAATCGAAAATGAACCACTATTAGTAATTAAAAATGTTATAGTAAAATAGTTAAATTTCAAAATGAAGCCGCCTGTAATGTGATCGTAGAGAAAACTCGAGTATCACCGAGTCACTCTGAGAGCATTGTAATAGGCAGAACAGACCACGACATCGGCGGATTGGTGGAAATAGTCGAACCGGGCAATCAACACTTTACACAGCAAGCACTACAGGAAGCTAAACGATGTAACGCAGAAGGAATTATGGACGATATCTAGACTGTTTAGCTGGAGCTAAAATGGTTTTCTACTCTCGATTTTAAATTTGGATATTGGCAAGTGGAAGTGCTTCCGCAGGATAAGGAGAAATATGCTTTTACAACTGGAAATGATTTATAGAAATTTAATGTGGTTCATTTTGAATTGTGCAATGCACTTGCTACATTCGAATGATTGATGAATACTGTACTGTGAGGACTAATTAGTTTACTTCGACGACATCATCATTCTGGGAAAAACCTTCCACCACTCTCATCTCCGAAACGTGACTGCAATCTTTAATAAATTAGCAACTGCAAAATTGAAGGTTAGTCTAATAAATGTATCCTATTTAGGAGAAAAGTGAAGTACCTAGGCCGTGTCCTGAGAAATTAAAACCGGCCCCAACGAAACGGTACGAAGTTGGTCCATACCAAAAGTTCGGCATGAGTTTTCTAGGACCTTGTTGCTACTATCGAAGATTCATTACAGAATATGGAACTTGAAAAGCTTGTCAAACTCCATACAATTCCGCTGTGCAGAATATAGATATAAGTTATAGGTATCGATTGTACAAAAATTCAGAGTCAAAAGTTGGAATTATATGTCCGTTCTCCGTGTGGTATTATTTATTAGTTATTGTTTAATAGTTGAATGTAGGCTTTCACGGTTGACGTCTACTTAATTAGTACTGCATTGCGGATTGAAGGGCAGTGGTCTGTTTGGATTATCTCCTAACGTTTCGTCTACAACGGCTCCACGAATGATGTCAAAGACCTACTTTCGTAAAGTCTGAGGTAAGTATGGAAGGATCTTATCGGTGAAGTTGTTGCACCAGATGAAATGATGATGTAATTTTAAAGTGTGAGAAACTAACGCTGTGGGCGTATTAATAATGTTGATAACAAAAATCTATCGAATTATATGGAATTACTTTAAGGAATACCAGTGTCGAAGTGTCAACTGTTGTATATACACTACGTGCATGCGTACCGTGTAATACGATTTAATATTTATGTCACTTAGCATGGCTAAAAAGGACAAATGAATCTTCACATCATTTTCAGTAATTTAATATAGCTTTTAAATAACCTTTAAAGTTATCTTAATTGGATTAATTAAGAACTTCGAGTGACACTGGATTGGATACTCAGTTTCGGGTTTCAGCAGACAGTTTTGTTTATGTTTTCATTAAAGTGGAATAATGGAAAACTTAAGATGCTGCGTACATACATTTGATATGTGACTTTGGAAACAATGTAGATATACATATAATGTTTTATGTTACACACGCGAAGATTACCTATATGTATATTTATAAAATAAAATGAATTGCTGAAGTGGAAAAGGAAAAGAACCTACATAGCAAAGAAAATTCAGTAAATAGTTTACTGAATTTTTGTAGTAATTTATTTTGTATTAATGTTTGCAAATTTATCAAAAAGAATTTGTTTCTATAAATTGCGACTTAAACATAGATAAAAATGAAAAAGTTTGACTATTTTTATTATCATTTTGCAAATAAGAAAAAATAAGTAAAATCTTAAATGTGAAACATTTGATTTAATTAATAAAAGTGCAATATGAAATTTTTGAAATTAAAGGATTCGTGTTTGTTTATTGTTTCTTATCAGTAATTTTTTTGAGTGAATTTGCAGTTTGTTTTTGTGTTGAGTTAATAAAACGTGTAAAATAGAGCTAATTCTTACATTTCGTTTCTGAAATAAGTGCAGAGTTTTGGAGGGTGTCACGTTGAGTATAGCAACGTGCTTAAGGGACAAACAATCCGAAGCCGGTCCTTTTCTCTTTCAGTGGTATGTGTCTAGATAAAAGATAATTTCAATATTTTTACATTTTGAAAAATACATTCTTAAATAATTGTTGGTTTACTAAAAAAAAAGCCGGTCAAGTGCGAGTCGGACTCGCGTTCTGAGGGTCCCATACAAAGTATAATTATAATATTGCAATTAAATTTTTTTTTTGTGATGTAACTAATTTCGCTATTCTGGATCTATTCTGGGTCTATTCTATGTTTGGTCCCTTGCGAGTATCAAAATATGCGGCCTAAACGGCCATATCTCTTGACTGCGTTGACTTGACTAGAAGTTTGATTTTTTCACGCGTTCCCGAGACAGGAGACCCTCAGACAGACAGACAGATGGACTGACAACGAAGTGATCCTATAAGGATTCCATATTTACTTTTGATGTACGGAACCCTAAATATAAAGAGAAATCAATCTCTTATTAACGTAATATACAATAGAGGGTGTAAACTAGATGTAATCATCAATCGCATGGTGAGTTCAGTAGCGTGGTAAAGGGCAAATTTCCTTTTCTAAGAAAATAGTAACAATTTTTAATCCAAAGCCGGTCCAGCAATTTTTGGAAATTAAATTTTAAATAAATATTATGGTGAAAGAACTGGAGCTGATACACTTTTAAAATTAAACAACTTGCTTCTGATTCATAAACAGCGTAATGGAGTTGCTTTCAGAATTGTTAATTATAATGACATTGAATATGCACTTGCGCGTTGTATTTTTTTGATACAATGATGAGAGGTGATGATCGTGTACGTTACTGAAACTGTGATATCGACAATCACAAAGTATACTTCTCTTTTGTTCAAACTGCAGTAGGAGGAATACTGGTAGTTGTACATTAACCAATACAGGAAAAGCATCAAATTTTGGTTTGATAGTTGCTGCTATTTTCGAGGTAACGCTAATGACGATCAGCATTATAATGACGGATGATCTTTTAGGAAGAAACATTTTAAAAAAATATTGGCCCAATTTAAAATTATTATTATGTAGGTACGTTTTACATAGATAAAGCATGCTAGCGATGGTTCTGCAATGGAAAAAATACTGTACTGAGAGATCCAATTCAAATCTACTGCAAACAGTTTCGTGATATGCTAAAACAAATGAGGAACATGGCTATGCTAATGCTATGCAATTATTTAGGCATCAATATATTTTAAGAGGATCTGACACTGATAACTACAGTGAAATAAAATATTCAGATTGTTGAAAGGAACGTGCTAAGGCCTTTAAGTTAACTCAGCTGACTGATTTTGTTGTGACAGGTTTTGTAGGTTATTTCAAAAACTAATTTTAGATTCATCACACGGCCGTGTCACAAAAATAATTTTGACAAGACAAAATTTAATGACAGTTAAAGATTTAGAAATATGGAATAGATAAGTGAGTTTGTAAACGTATTTGTTTGCAAACACCTATTAATCGTTTTTCATTAATTTAATTAATTAATAAGTTAAAAACGGTGCTCAACAGCGCTCTCTCATTTGTTGCACGTATATATATACATATATATACTATTTTCATTTTTGCGTTAGTAGATTAGTATACTTATATAATAATAAATTATTATTTTGAACCTATAATACCTATAATATATCTATTGTAAGGGTGAATTGGGCGTATTAATAATGTTGATAACAAAAATCTATCGAATTATATGGAATTACTTTANTATATATAAAAGAAATTATGAGTGCTGTCAGCACAGGTCAAAGTTGTATTACGTAGTAGTATCAGAAATTACATATGCTGAATTGTACGATGTGTTGCATACCTATTTACCAACAATTTCTTTAAATTTAATTTTTCAAACAATTTTTAATACAAAGAAAGTGATTAAACAAATTGTTCACATAAGTGAATTTTGACCACTCGAAGCAATGACGCTAACATTTTCGAGCTCACAGTGAATGATAGAACTAGTTTATATAAAAGACAAAAAAAAAGTTATAAAGATGAGTCTGCGTGCGGCTCGGGATTTAGTTACGAGTTACTAACACTATACTAAGTCTAATCAGTCGTGAAAACAAGTCAGTCAAAACGCCAAACACAGGTCCCCGCTCGGTGCTGCAAGACTTTCCCAAAATGCTACTCTAATGTTCCAGAGGAAAGCTTTTAGAGGGAAGAACAAGATGAGTTCTGTATTTTGTATGTTTTTTTTTTGCTTAAATTATTCTCGAGCAGGGGAAATCAAAAAACATCCCCTGAAGGGGGGGTGGTGTCAGTTTCGCCAAAACCTCTACCAACTAAAACCCCTCCTCGAGATACGAAGGTTGTGACTCCCAAGGGAAGATTGTTGGGAAGATTGGAGAGGTAAAAGTGGGGGTGTTAGGGGGGAGCTGAGTAGGGTGGGTACTCGCGCTAAATAGGGAAACTAGGATTGAGCAAAAATAAGCAGCTCAGAAGAGAAGTTGGCAGGGCCTTCTGAAACAGTCGTTTGGTATAGCGGCGAAGTCGAGATAGATGAATTTGGGTAGACTGACACTGAGCCCCTAAGAGTTGCTGCGAATTCGGTTGCAGTCTCGGGGAGAGAAAGTAGACCGGTTTCTTTCAGAATTTGCGTATTTTTGATGAACCATGGGTAGTTGAGTGCGGAGCGATGAATCCGCATGTAAGTGCCTTGAAGAATTTGAATTGAGTGCAGCCCGAAATGGGGATGGCGTAAGAACAAATGCTACTGATGATTGCGTTAAATGCACAGAGTTATTTCGAAAGAAAGGTTTAATGCGATGGATGCACCCATAGCCTTGTTACGGGTAGCTGTGATGTGGTGCCGCCAGTTTAGGGATCTCTCAAAGACGACGCCTAGGTAAGAGACGGAATTGCTCTATTTGATGGAGCGGTTGTTTACGATAATGGAAGGAGGTTTTCGGGACCTACGTGAAAAATTGCTTCCGATTTGGTCTAGTAAATGGAAAGCTTCCATTTTCGGTACCAGTTTACGAGCAGGGGCAGAAACTTATTAATTCTCGCTGTGCTTTATAGAATGGTTTGGGAAGAGTTTATGAGGGTAATGTCGTCAGCGTAAAGAGCAGTCAGAATCAAAGTGTGGGAGGACAAGTCCGCGCAAAACAGGTTAAAAAGAATGGGAGATAATTTGGAGTCTTGTGGGACACCGGCTGTGACAGGTTTACTGGCGGAGAGAACAGAGCTAACGCGGACCCGAAGGCTTCTGTCTGTGGGAAAGGACCTGAAAACCCTAACTAGAAAATGTGGGATGTTAAGGACCATGAGTTTGGAGATAAGGCCTTCGTGCCAGACGCAGTTGAAGACTTGTTGGACGTCAAGAAGAAGCATGGAGGTATGACGCCGCTTGTTAAGGTTGTCGGAAATGTGAAGAAGCTGGTGGTCGGTGGTGTGATGCCTGCAGAAACCGTGTTGAAAATTGGGGAGAAGGTTGTATTGCTCCTCGTGGTCTAAAAGCCGATCGAGAAGAATGGATTCAGTTACTTTGCCCAACGAACTGAGCAGGCTGATAGGCCTGTAGTTTGAGGGATAGCAGAGGGGCTTCCCGTTTTTGAAGAGACAGATGACAGTGACTTCTTTCCATACCAAAGGGAGTAGTGGGGCCGCATGATGACGTTCGTGATGTTGCACAGTGCGGTTATGTGCTATGGTGGCAGGACTCTCTCGGCGATCGTCTCTTTCTTTAAATACTCTTTTGTTTCTTTTCTGGAACCCTCTAGAGACATCCTTATCGTTTTGTTTTTCTTTGAACTGTTTAACTGCTTTCTCAGAACGCAGGTACGACACACACATTTACAAATACGGCGCACATGAAGAAAGGCGCCCGCGGCTAGTCGGCGAATCGATAAGCCGTTCATGCACACAAACACACTCGCTACAATACTTTGTACAGACCATTGCCTTACACCTATTGGTAGGAAGGCTTTACGATAATGTATATAATAAAAAATATTAACAATACATAAGTATATAAAGAGACACTGTAACATGCAGGAAAAAAGGAAAAGAGAGATGTAAAATGGCAGGGCATCTAGATTAGTAATGTGCAAATAGTTATGAATGTGCATTGCTCTAGTTTTCGGGAAATGCTAAGATTGGTTTAGGATAGGAAGGACTGTCCAACCATTCTTTGTACTGACGTCCTAGAGATGATGAAATATACGATAAGTATTTTTCTTATGTAATATAAGAAAAAGGATTCCAAAAGTTCAATCTTAATTTACACTAGACTTAATATCGAGTTATGGAACTTTAATCAGGCTGTATAAATAATTAGCAGAGATGGGATCATTCGAATGGTAAACAATCAATCATTCTACTATTGTAAAAACTGGAGATATCTCAATTGGTTAAGAAATCATTCGAAAGATTTATGATCGATTGGTTGCTATTTTTCTACTAGATCGTTGTATAAATTTAATCCGAATAATTCTTCCCATTCACACGCCCATTATCGCCTGGACTAAGGATGCCAGCTTTGGCATTATTAATTATTATCATATTCCATTAGCAGATGAAATAAAAGACATGTGGAATCAGAACACAGTTCGAATTATTCCAATAATAATATCATTATTATTTATTATTATTATCCTGGTCTTCTCAGTTTGCACTGGTAACTTTAAGCAAGTGAAGACGGGCTAATGCCAAAGAACCTCACTCACATCTTTTGGGATATAGAAACCAATTTTCTGTTCTTAAAATTTAGGGAGCTAACGGTTCTTCTTACCCTAAAATATGATCAGTGAGTATTAAAAACTCTGCTTCTTATTTAACCTGTTGTGTTTTCTGAAAAGGGGGATATGTCAGTACTGTTAAGAAATCTGCGCACTATTCCGCATATATCAAGGATTACAGATTTCTGTAGACTTATGTACGTAAACTTATGCAGTTTCAACTCGGCTAGGCTAGCGTGTAATGTTTTAGGTATAACGCCTATTGATGATATTATTATTGGAATAATTCGAACTGTGTTCTGATTCCACATGTCTTTTATTTCATATGCTAATGGAATATATTTTTGAATTTTCTCAATATGTTTTTGTTTTCTAACACATTTTGTGGTTTGTATTTGTAGTAGGGCTCTATCTGATCTATGAGTTTAAACTTTTTGGCTAACAGCGAGTATATCTGTTTAGCAACATTATTATGCCTGTCGAGGTATTGTCGGCTAGCTAAAAATGAGCAACCACCAGTGATGTGGTCAATTGTTTCGCGAGATGTGTTGCATGCTCGGCATGTGTCTGATGAAATTGTGGGATTTTTAATAATATATTTTTCATAGTTTTTTGTTTTTATTATTTTGTCCTGAATTGCTATCATGAATCCCTCAGTTTCTGAGAATATGTTTCCTTTTTTTAACCACATATTAGAAGCTTCTGTATCTACATGTTCCTGCTGTTGTTGGTTCGGGTATTTTCCATGAAGCACTTTTGATTTCCACATTTCAATTTTTAATTTTTCTTTCATAATTTTGTTCTCAGGATTAAAATCTACATCATTAAGGTTTAGT
>NW_020442418.1:125688-130467 GCF_000699045.2 Agrilus planipennis
TTGTGGTATCACAAGTAGGAAGATTATGGATTTAAAACGCATAAATTTAATTAGTTATTGTTTTTTCTTTTGGCGGGCATAATTTCTTCTAATGTCATTGAAGGTCAACACTAGCCAGTCCGACCCTGCCTGGGCTTGTACACAAAACGGATTTCTGACAAATTAACTTTTTTAATGAAGATACTCTGTTCTAACCTAGCATTTAAAGCATATATAAAAGTTTCCCAAACCTGTTCTTTAGGAAGTCTTATCAAGCAGTCGATAATTCCTTTGTATTTCGGCACATCACTTTTCAAAATTTGATGAGACGCCTCCTGATTTTGTAAAATAAGTTTCGTTCGTTCCAATGGACTTATAAGAGTCTTCGAAATAGCTGCTGCAATACCTGATATAGCGAAATGTATCAGAAATAATTTAATTTCGTCTGCCATGTATCCATAATTCTTTTTGTGATAATTACTCCATTAAAAAACTTAATATCAATAGAAAATTAAACCTCAAAAGTCAGACGTTTGTAATTTTCATTTTTCGTTTGACAATTTGTACATAAAAATACAATACCCATAAATTATGGAATTATGAAAACGCATATGTATACCGTCCGACAAAGAACCAAAAAAATATGTGAAGCATCTCAGTAGGTAGTTAAATTCGAATTGCTACTACATATTACGATTTTACTTTTTTTTGTATGATTATAACCTACGCAGATATATGTGAAAAAATGTGCCAGCTATGTGTCATGTCATGTTTCATGTCAATTACAAAAGAAAGGCTAGAAGTGCTTGGTGTTATAGAATGATGATGATAAAAACTGTGGAGGTAGAAGTTTAGAAATGAGGATGTTTTTGAAAGAGGAGAACAAATGACGCTATTGAAGCCAGTAAAGAAAAGAGACATATAAAAGGCTAGATAGAGAAAAGTAAAAGCAGGAGTAATGAGGGATAGAGGAAGACTTAGACTAAATTATTGTAGTCCAGTCAAAATAAGTCATAACTTAGCCAAAATTCGCATGGAGCCGAAAATTGGCAGAGACGTTAAATACGTCATTATAAATAAAATGTCAAAAGTCTCCTTCGATCGTACTTTTGCAAAAAATTTTATTAAAGGTCAAAAGTGCAAAAATTAAGGTTTTTCCCATTTTTATGGAAAACGGTAAGTTTTATCGTGAAAATAGGTCAGACAAACGTTGTAGATCATACAATTCTCTACAAAAATAGTTCAGTCATTTTTTCACTTACCACTCACCATTCGTGAGATATCGCGGTTTTAAACATTAGAAAATTAATATTTTACATAATATGCACACCTATGAGGTAATGTACTTGGCGCATTTTATTTTAACGTGGTTTCCCCAGTAGGTATACTCCACGATCTATTGTCATTAAGAAAGTTTGATCAGATCGTATCCTATTGATTGAAAAAATGGTAATATTGCTAATGATCAAAGTGGAATAGGTGGTTTTCTTCTAAATGTTAGTATATTAGATAATTGTCTAATTCTACTTCGACAATTATTTCTTCGTCTTCATTTTCTTCTTGCAGAATTTCTGTTCACTGTTCTAAGAAAATGGATGCATCAATTGTCTCTTCATTAACATCATAAATATTGTCATCTGTTGTAGTTGTTTCAATATTGGAGCAAGTCTGACCCTGATAATTGATACATAATGGCGAACAAAATAGTCCCACTTTTTGACAGCCACAATTCTTACTACAATACGTTTTGCATTTACAAAAAATAGTATTAAGCAGTGTTTCTGGAGCAGACGGGAGTAGAGTTTGACTTGGCTCTAAATAATTATCTGTTAATTTCCAATCCCATCCTTCTGGGTCCAGCTCATTGCCTAGCCACCCTTGAACTTGATGATACACACGATACAAGTGTTGAAAAGCAGAAGCAGATGTTGGAGGCAGACAAGACAACTGTACTGTACAGCAGTATTTAAATTGTTCGAAAAACGCAATGATTTGATTGATTGTATTTACAAAGACTGACTCTTTACCACACGACATCGTTACAAATGGAATTCGTTTTCTTCTTGCAATGTATGGTGCTCCAAAAACAATTGATTCCATAGACAAATATAGATTTTTGAGGTTTGTAAAATCTGCATGAAACAATAAAACAGTACAGTTGTCTTGTGACAATAGATCGTGGAGTATACCTACTGGGGAAACTACGTTAAAAAAATTCGCCAAGTACATTACCTCATAGGTGGTGCGGAAATGTGTGCATATTATGTAAAATATGAATTTTCTAATGATTAAAACCGCGATATCTCACGAATGGTGAGTCGTAAGTGAAAAAGTGACTGGACCATTTTTGTAGAGAATTGTATGGTCTACAACTTTTGTCTGATCTGTTTTCACGATAAAACTTACCGTTTTCGAGAAAAATGGAAAAAACCTTAATTTTGCACATTTGACCTTGAATAAAATTTTTTGCCGAAGTATGATCGAAGGGGACTTTTGACATTTTATTTATAATGACGTATTTAACGTCTCTGCCAATTTTTAGCTCTATGCGAAATTTTTCCTATATTATGACTCATTTTTGTCTATTTTGACTGGACTATACGGGGAAGAAGCCGAATGCACCTCCACCTTGTAAAAAAAGTAAAAGTGAAAAAGAAAAGCGTACCTTTTATAAACGATGTTGAAATTGTCTGCCATTCGCTTCAATGCAACACTAACAGCGGCGTATCCACTTGTTGCGAATTTTGGCCCAGATACCGGGAATATTTCGAATTATACGAAAGGCATTGGTAATGTAACTCACCACCAACCGACGGTTGAATAAGAACCCTACTAGAATGCACTATCACACTACTAATTGTCCTTATTGTAATAGTCTTTTATGATATGACCACTAAATAAATAAACTAACACTAACAAACAAGTAAATTCCACAAAAATCAAAGCAAACTGAAGAACCTGTTAGAAACTACGACATTTTGTGTATTTAGTATTCCAGTCACTTCCAACAGTGTAATTATACGAGGTTATTTCAATATTTAGCTATTTTACATTTAATGAAAACAAAATAACCAACTTGTCCTTGTATTACTCCACGTGGGGTTAATGAGCTGTGCCAGGCAAAACTAAAGCCAGAATGAGCAATTTAACACATGTGATTGGTCAAAGTAGGTATGCATCTTATCTTAACTGTTACAACCATAATGCATACGTTTTTTTCGTAGACTTGTACATTATGTTACAAACCTCTACCAAACGGTGGGTGGCCAGGGTCATTTGTGAACCACTTCTAAATATTCCATAATCATTATAATTTCTTTTCTGTGTAAAATAACATTATACTCGACGTCACTTCAGTTTACAATCTGGGGTTTTCGATTGTGATAGGTACTTAGTTTTTGTAACATGTTCAGTTATCTAATGGACCTTAACGCGAGTGCATTTTCTTCGGCTGATACGTAACTTAATACCAAACATAAACAATAATATTACCCCAAAAAGCAACTGATTCCGACCTACTGAAGGTAAATTTTTCTACGATCAGGTGGCAATCGTAATTAATTTGCGATTGTGCAGGGCCGACATCAAAACTGTTATAGTTTTATAATTTTTTATTTTGTTTCAAAAGTCAAAAGTGTTATAACATTTTATGTTCCAAATGTCCATAGGAATCTGTGGTATAAATATTAATTATTATAACTGGGACACCCTATATATCTGCTTCTTATATGTCTCTAACTAACCCTTCATGCCTGAGAAAGTGTCGTACCAATCTATCTCACCTATTCCTTATTGACTTCATGGCGCTCTCTGTTCTACTACTTTTTCTAGTACCTCCTGATATTTAACATTTTCTAATATATTACAGACTTATCTTACCCTTAAAAAAATACAACGTGTAATTATACAACACGCTACTGAAGTGAAACTTCTTCAAACACACAGATATACCGGGATAGGGGTTAAGGAAATGGCGTCAGTGGTGTCGTTTCGACTGTAGAGTGTAGGCACACATACACAAACACGTACAAATACATTCATACATTTTGTTAGGGCTTCACTATACATGCCGGAGTTACCTATAACGAACGTTGCATTGAAGCGCGCTCACGGCTCAAGCGATCCCCACCACGAAGTCTCCACGTGACCGAATAGAGGGGGGACGTCCGTTGCATGATTTCGTTACATAGCAACTCGCATGAAACGAACTTACCCTACCGTGCGTAAAGAAGTTTCACTTCAACAAAGATATTCATGAAATTATTTTATTGTCATTCAAAAACAATGGCTATACTAGGAATATATACATATAAGTAGAGCCATATAATACACTAGCAACCCGCTCCAGCTTCGCACGGGTGCAATGCTGATACTAAATATGTATATTTTTGTTTTGTTTAGATTATTATCGAGAAGAGGAAATCTTCAAAAGATACCCCCTAAACATACTAAATATACAACAGAATGTCTTTATATACAACATTCACAGTTTTTTTGTCATTAGACAATACAAACCGGCCTCCCGACCGGTAGCGCCGCAACCGCTATGTCCCTGCATTTTAAGTCTGTAATATCTTCGAAAATATTAATTTAAGCTACATGCCGTAAAGGGCCATGTTGATCAATATTAAATGCACAATGTCTTTAAAAGTACTTAACTGGATAAGGATTAATGCTGCATTTATTAAAATCGCTTCGTAAATAAGCCATTATTTCTCGTAAAAAGTAAAGGATAAAAAATGGTTATTGTGGGTTATCCCTAAGAGATAGACATATACCATCGCGGACTTTTTTGTAGAC
>NW_020442418.1:133422-159164 GCF_000699045.2 Agrilus planipennis
CGTGCTGTCAAACCTACACTAGCAAGGAGATCGGGCTGAAACTATAGCTACAAGCTATCCAAGGATGGTACTATAGAATGTCACCTCAAGGTAGGCCTAGTGGCGTCATCTCTTGGTTAGGCCGGAAACTTATCAATCCACCCTCGTATTCTAGTGCACCTTTCAAAACTTGTCAATTGTGCACCATACACTTAAGTTATTAACATTCATGTCAACTTCAAATTTTTTGTTGCAGAATATTTCCATCTGTATTCACTGGCAATTGCATGTCGAATTTAAAGTCAAATAACATTGATCTTCCTGGTAATTGACCACCGCATACGTTACTACTAGTATTGTTTATAATTATTTTTCATTCCTCCTTAACAACTTCCTTAAATTCACTTTTAATTTTTCTTTTTCTGTTTTTAGCCAGTTATTAAAGTTATTTAAAAAATTCATTTCTAATTTCATTAACTTTTTTTAACAATTCTCCATGTCCACTTGCCTTTTTGCCTCTTTTTCTTCAAGGCCTCAATGAATTCTTCTTGTTAACAAAAAAAGCTTAAGTAACTTAAAAGTAAAACCTAGTATGGTGGTATAATTATGCATGAGTCGTTCTGCTATTATTTTTGTAGAAGTAGTCTATTGTAAGCACTTTTCTTTACTATAATTGTATAGGGAATTTAATGCTTTAGGCAGCAAAACTAGTAGACTTATCTTAAAATATTGTTTTTTAACTGCTATTAAATTATGTCCTTTAATTAATTTTTAACTAAGCAAAATCCATCATGATCATTAAAATAATTTGAAGAAAAAAACATATATTTAAGTAAGTTATTTTTTCAAATACTTACTACCAAAACTTATGATTGATATTTTATTCACACTCTATGTTGATCAGTTTATTTCAACATACATATATATATATAAAAACCTGCAACCTGCTAAAGGGATCGCGATCTGTTTTTCTCTCATAGAGGTTTCTCACTATCCCGAGTTTCTAGCTTACACAGTTATAGGAGGAATCTGTCTCACTTATAGAGGTATATAAAAATACTGTTCGACAACACATTCAGTTTTCGTTTAGATATTATGAGGAAGTACAGAACCTTTCTTCGCAACTACTTTTAGGAACTGACTGTAATAAGATTGATAAACAAGTCGGTACGCACATTTGGCTACAATAAAATAGTAAAGACTTACTCGGTCATTCAAATACAACGTAAGCTCCTAGAACTATAGAAAACAACAACAGACGCACATTTGGTCATTCGAATGAAATAAGAGTCTCTTGAAATTTAGGAACGAGTCATAAAATAGCAAAAGTAAACTGTCGCTTACAAAGGTATAGGCAATTAGGCAAGTAGCAATCTCACTTAAAGAGGTTCACGCATGATAAATGACTGTCACTTATACAGGTTTCATGTTTCTCACTTACAGAGGCTTTAGAAGGGCAAAATGACGGGACCTGGCAAATACTCTCATTAATATAGTTTTCTCGCTTACCCAGTTCTCACTTATCCAGGTTCGGCTGTATATTGAGTCACAAAATTCAGAGATAATTGAAAACATCCCTTGTTGTTACATTAAAAAAGTAACGAATTACGCAATTGTTAGGTTTATTGTAGTAAATTTTGAAAACAATTGTTTTCTGAATTCATCTGGCCTCTATGTTGCTATTTCTGATATGTCATAAATTACTTTAGATAGTCCCCCAAACCATAACAATGGTATTATCAATTTGGGTGTTTAAAAAATAATCTAACCTAACCTCCAGCTTGTATGCTATTATTACATCAAATAAACTGCTTTATTACCATTAACCCTAGTCCCTTACCTCAGCATAAGCATAGATTCGCTCTATCGCGGATGTATCTTTCAGAAATTTGGTATGCAGCACCTAGCATTTACGTTATCGCTATATTCATACGTTCATCAAACCTTGAACAAGGCTCCCTATAAGTGCTTTTAACATTAATATTGCTAAATATTGTTAGTGACGGTTACTGGTTACGATTTTAAATAAGTTTTGAAGTTAAACTGATGCTGTTCTGATTCTGAAAAGGAAACAAAGTCCAACACGCGACGACCATTAGACCCGAATCAGAACAGTACCAGTTCACCTAATGGTCCCGAAAGCCTTTAAGTTCGTCTTTTGAAGTTAGTTTTCGGACATGATTAATAATGTCTAACAAGAAACATGAAGAAATACACGAAAATAATGAGTTATGGAAAGATAAAGGAAAGCGTCCGCTTGCTTTGTTTTGCTGCTCTTCGCGGACGATAATTGTAATCAAACAAGCCCAAGGTGCTGGTTGGTATGGAATTTTTCAATTTGCAACACAGTGCAATTGAAGCAAATCCGGCTCGAAGGACCATAAATGTCTTGGGATTATTACGTTTGACTATACATATATGATTAGTATGAGACAATGAAGACTAAGATATGCAGATGATATGATGGTGTGTTTATGACGATATGATGAATAAGAATGTGTTGGCTTTTGATGTTTTATTGGATGAGCTGATTTGTTATGAGTCATATTAATACTAAACTGAAAAAAATTTTATCTTCTAAAATGGGGGAAAAATTGTAAAAGCAAGTTGTTTTGAATTGGAAAGCTGAAATGTACATGGTTAATTACACTACAGATTCTGACTATTGGAATTATACACATCATGGATAAACAAAAACTTAACTGTATAAAAACAACAGATAAACTAAAGACTGCCTGAAATTGACTAGTCTGCGATTTTTATTAGAGAAATTTAAACCTGCCCTATATATTCGATCTACCAATTTGCGCTTAAAAGTGTCCGATTACCATTGCATCGCGCCATTCGGTGGCGCGGGTTATAAAGTCGTTCATTTAGTCAATTTCATTGACTTTAGTTATAACTTTACACTTGTGACGATTTTATAATATAGACAAATTCCGAAGTCAATTCCACCGTTCAAAAAATCTTTATTAAATTTGAAAAAAAAAAAATTATTCCTAACGGTCAAAAAATAGGGATCATGGTTTGTAATTTTGTGGTTATAGGATGGCGGAAGATCACTCGAATCATCACCTGGTGATTAACCCTGTTATTAAAATTATAAAATAACCGGTTATGCCTACCACTAGTGTACACATTGGGGTAACTGTTTCACTATTTGAGGGAAAACTCAAAATTGGTCACAGGTTTAGGAGCACAGTTATCAAGTCTACAAAGGTTTCTTTTAATTGTAATTTCTTTTTCGTCGGTTTTATTTTTTATTAAGACATTTTTATTCAAGAGTAACTTATTCTACGGTCGGATAGTCTATTCATACAATCGTGCCTGGCGTGTAGTTTAAGTTTAAAGTATCAGGATATTATTAATTAACAAATATCATACAATTGATAAGTGATCGCCTAAATATAACAAAAATTTGTTTAAAGGCCTTTTAACCGCAAAGATTTTTAGAAGGTCTAATATTTAGCCTTTAGATAATACTTTCATTTAATCCATAGATATTTTCCTATACAATGCGAAACAATACCCGAGCATCTTCTTTTATTTTTCATTGTCTTTTTACGTTTATTCAATCTAACACTGTTCGCTGAAAAAAATTGTCCCCTTTCGATTGTTATCGATCAACAATCGCTTCACGATTAACTTATTGGTCTTACCAGATAAACCATGGCTTAATCTAAAACAAATAAAAAATAACATTTAAATTATTAGTAGTACCTTTTGCTACTCTGATTCATGCATATTAAGTACTCATATGTATTCATATCAGTTAATTCTTAAAGGACTGTTATTATCATCATTCAAGATTTCTGGAACTTATGAAAAGACCTTTTGTTCTTGAATACGAGCGTAATGTGATCAGTAACAATAAAAGAACTTTGCCAGTTTTTCATTTAGAAGAAAAATATTGCAGGGTCTGCGTTGTGAGGAATACTAATAAATTGTGGAAAGAAACAAAAGTCTATGATACAAAAACTTTTGCAAAGTGCGATGTTTCAACTTTTTGTAATAATTGTATGGTAAATTCAGTGAGGTAAGTGCCTAACTGGGGCAAGTGCATTTCATAAATATGTTTAATAAAATGTTAGTAAAACTAGTGCTTGCAATTTAAAAACATTAGAGTTAACTCTCTACATTTATGATACAAATGACGTATTAAAACATAAAGTATGCGGATTTGAATAAACAGTCAAATAATAGACAATAATAGAAACAATAAGAGAAGTGGTCAATAGTAAAGTGAAATGAGTGAGCTGTATTAACTGGCAAGTACAATAGAATATACTTCAAAACTTTTTTTAAATTATAATACGTACAATTCTTCTTGAGTCTTCCAACAAAATATGCCTCATTTTCCAGTGTAATATGTGTATTAAGGAACATTTTCATGTCCATTTTATAAAAATAAATATAACCAACGAAAATTCGAAAGCTTGAAACAGATGCAGAAATTTTCATAGCGAACGAAGTTCAGGAAAGAATAATGAAAGTGAAAACAAGTGAAAAAGTAAATCAATGTCAAAAAAGGAGAAATTGAAATTCCTTCAGGCATATTAGCAAAATTCAAGATCATAGACTCATCCTTGGATAATATTTCCTTATTCATCTAGTAATGACAATTTACGCTCCATTTGTTTACAAATTTTCCAATAGATATTACCTTATTAGAAAGAATGGGAGAACAGAGGACTCCGTGGAAGTCAATAAAAAATAGGCGAGATAAGTTGGTAGGACATCTTCTAAGACATGAAGATCTAGTCAGAGATATATTAGAGACAGATACGGGAGTTAGAAGGGGTAGAGGTAGACTTCGATTAGATTACTGTTCGCAAATAGTTAAGGATATGGGTTATTCCAGTTTTAAGAAAATGCAAAGATTAGCTCAGGATAGGAAAGAGTTGAGGTACGTATCCAATCAGTCTTAGGACTGACGACCTTATGATGATGATGATTACCACGACATGAAAGGATCTATTCATGTAGTCCCCATTATGAATGTCTAAGATCTGAAGATGATGAAGATTGTTTATTCACCTATTATTTTATTAATTTTATGAATTTTACAATGACTAAGGTTTATGTTTTTCGATTTTATGTTTTTTCAAGATTTTGAGACTCAAATTTTATCTGTGCGGTATTTGCTTATATTAATACATTTNACAACTGGGACACCCTATATCTATTTTTCAGACATCGATACGTAATGTACCATATAGTTAATTGTGGGTTTTATTAAATAACACTTCTCACTAACCAACGCTAAACTTCTAATTAATTTTAGATGCAAAGCAATCGTATGAGAATAGTAATAACTACTTTCTCATATAGTACCAAAGTACTCGTAAATGCATCATTTATTTCATGTAAATCATTTTTTAGATTTGACGTTCGCCAACAGTACCAAGGTGCTAAAGTTCACAACATTTGAAGATTCACGTTCACAATTGTTATCTCCGTACTTAATGTGACCGACATTAAAAACGTTTCCCTCTTCAACAAAATATCTTTTTCGAGGGTTTGTGTCGGTCCAACCACGTTTCGTCAATAGTACTTATTTTCCATCATTTTAAAAAAAATTCAATTGCTAAGAAGGGTCTATGAAATTTTTTTTCTCATGTGCACGGTTTTTAGGCATCTATTTGCTGCATCATCCCCATATATAGATAAGTATATAGTCTAAATTATATGCAGGTATGCTATGACTAAGAGTTTCTTTTATGGTTGAATAACAAATCTCACTATTTACAGTTTTGCTTATTAATTAAATTTGGACGATGAAACTAAATCATTTTATTCTTATGTTAGGTAATAGAAATGATTTTATTTGTTCAGCACCTATTACAACTGGAATGTTGCTATAGGGATTATTTTAAAAATAATCACGGTGTTTTCTCTTTGTGCTTGATTATACAGGGTTGTTCATAATGGAGGGGCGTTTTTAAAGCGGCTAGTACACGCGAACGGGTGGGGGTAGAGGGCCGCGGTTGACATCGTTTGATTCAGGCAAGCTTACCGTTTGTTGGTTACAATGGTTATCTGGACAAGAGAACATTGGGCGTTCGCAGTTGAGGAGTATTTAAAATCCGGCGAGTCCGTTATTGTTGTGTAGAGGCGCTTTCGTTGACGCTTCAATATCGTAACGGTTCAGTTCCTAAACGTAACACAATCAACAGGTGGGTACAGAGTTTTAGAACGACGGCATCAGCAATGAATCTAAAACCTAAAGGCCGCCCCCGAAGTGTAAGGACACCAGCTGCCGTAGAAAGGGTGAGACAAGCAGCAATTCGAAGTCCACAGCGTTCTGTCCGAAAACGGGCTGCAGCAGTTCGAATGAGTAGTCAAACACTTCGCAGGATTTTACACAAAAACCTTAACTTTTACCCCTATATGCTAATGGTTGTCCATCAACTGAATGAAGGAGTTTTGACTCAACGCCAGCTATTCGCTGAAAGAATGCATATGATTTTTGCGGATGAAAATGAACCTGTAATAATGGTGAGCGATGAGGCTCATTTTTATTTGTGCGGTTGTGTTAAAAAGCAGAGCTGCCGATATTGGGCAGCAGAAAACACCCGTGAACTGCATCAACGCCCACTTCACAGTGAAAAAGTCACCGTTTGGTGTGCCGTGAGCCGTCTTGGAGTAATCGGCCCTTATTTCTTCGAGG
The DNA here is from genome assembly GCF_000699045.2 of Agrilus planipennis. Lineage (NCBI taxonomy): Eukaryota > Metazoa > Arthropoda > Insecta > Coleoptera > Buprestidae > Agrilus > Agrilus planipennis. Next base: position 140,072 of record NW_020442418.1, read on the forward strand.
ATGCACAAGGAGCAACAGCAACTGTAAACTCCCAGAACTGCGAAGACGAGGAATCGTTCCCCTGATCTCTCAGCTGCTGATTATTTTTTATGGGGATACCTAAAAGCAAAAGTTTATGCCGATCAGCCTCGAAATATGCAAGAGTTGAAAGAAGAAATCACAGCTATTGACATCGACTTGTGTGCGAGGGTGATGCGGAACTTTGAGGAACGACTACAATAGTGCATTGCCGAAAACGGTTGTCATCTGCCTGACATTATTTTCAAAACACAATTTCACATTTTAGTTGTTAAATGGTAATATGTGTACTTCAATTTTTTCAAATACATTTTTTTTTTATTCAAAACAGCGGAGTTATTGTTATTTTAAAAACGCCCCTCCATTATGCCCCGCCCTGTATATACTTTATAATAATACGGGACGATGATAATGATGATATGCTGATGAATTGATGGCATTATTTATAATTGGGTGATGATAACTTCAACCAAGATAAAACTATCATCGAATAGCTCCAATAGTAGTAATTAGAAATTGCTAAATTAATTGAATTTTTAATTTTGTTAATTAGTACAAGTATTTGCCCATTGAATAATTTTAACATGGGCGGCGAAGCGTTCATGACGCACAGTAAAGGGATTGTTAAATAATTAGAATTGTAAATGGTTTATGAATAAATGCATGCATCGTATGCTGTTTCCGATGTATCACAAAATCCATTTATTTCAAAAAATGCCGCATTTGTTTGTATGAATTTTCGTGGTATAGATAAATAATTTACTTAATTTATTAATGGATTCTTGTTCCTTAAGGCCCCATATCAGTCGTTTCTAGACAAATGAGATTTTTTCAAACCTTATTATATGGATTATTCTGGATGTATACAAGTCAGAAGAGTGGTCGAAATCTCAAACGAATGCTCTCAATGTTGCTCGGATAAGGACGATTTATTAGGTGCCATTAAGCAACCACTACCTTTTGCTAAAATTCATAATTCCGGCTCTATTTGAACTTGAAATATTTTTTATTTTAAAGCTAAAAAAATCATTTAGCCTCTTTGTTCTAATTGTTGGAGGGTAAGGTAAATAAAACTAAATAACAACTACAAATAACAGCAACAACTATAACAATTATATTTCACAAAACTTAACAAGGAGCAGAGTAGGTATTGAACAGATAGAGATGATAACTCAATCGAAGGTTGGTAAGAATCACTTTCTCAAAATCATTTTTCCAAAAAGGAAATGTTAGAAAAACTAGGAAGGAAGAGCTGATCGTTGATAGATGAAAGTAGGGTACCAATAGAATTGAACGATATAAGAGTAGGGTAGTAGTAGTGGTACTGAGGGTTGAAAGTACTTTCGGATTCTTATTCCTTTCATTATTAATTCTCTGCACAAATTCTTTTTAGCAGGGAAGTCTTCAGTTATATATAGGGTGTCTTACCTGCATCAGCTGATAATAATTAAGAATATTAATTAAATGATAGAGCTGTTACACATAAGTTTATCGAAAGGGTAAACAATTGCTCACAGCTGAACGAAGGGCATATCGAACAATTAAACTAATACATTTAATTTTTATCTGCAGATATCATTAATTATTCATTTTATTTATTGTTTATTTGCTTTTTTTACTATTGTTAACTGTAATCTACTGTGTTGCAATTTTTTCTCAATTTTAATACACATTCTCATTTTCCATTCTTAATAAAAAATAATATTTAATAATCGACTTATTACTAAACTGTTAGTATGGGTATTTGAGTGACAACAATTAACTTGCGTTATTTGTTTTAAATTTCACAACCATCTTCATAAAAAATTAAACGATTTTAGTTGTTTTTGTAATTTCAAATTAGATAAGATGGGTATAGGGAATCATAGTGCTATTCGAAAGAGAATAAAATCCTATATGAAGCTATGAAAACATATACAGGTCACCGTCAGACACCCAGTGTATATATATAAATACATATATTATACGAGGGTGGATTGATAAGTTTCCGGCCTGACCAAGAAAAACAAGGTTTTTAAAAATTTTTTTTTTTTATTTCAACATAATCTCCTCCAAGGCTGATACATTTCTCATAGCGGTGTTCCAGTCTATTAATGCCATCTCTATAGACTGATTCGTCAAGCTCCTCAAAATAACCATTTACAGCTTCGATTACTTCTTCATTGTCCGCAAATCTCTTACCGCCAAGCCATTTTTTGAGATTAGGGAACAGAAAATAGTCACTCGGGGCTAGGTCTGGAGAGTAAGGAGGGTGCGGCATCAATTCAAACTTTAGATCGTTGATTTTAGCCGTCGCAACGATTGACGTGTGCGCTGGTGCGTTATCGTGATGAAACAAGATTTTTTTCTTCGCCAGATGAGGTCGTTTAATTTTCACCTCGTGGCTCAAACGTTGCAATAAGTCTGCGTAGTATTGACCAGTGATAGTATTACCCTTTGCAAGGTAATCAATGTATATAATACCTCTTGCATCCCAAAAAACAGTAGCCATAACCTTGTTCGCCGAAAAAATTGTTTTTGCCTTCTTTGGAGTTGGTTCCCCTGGTCCAATCCACTGTTTAGACTGTTCTTTGGTTTCAGGAGTGTAGTGGTGGACCCACGTTTCGTCAACGGTTACGAATCGACGCAAAAATTCGCTTGGATTACGCTTATACAATGACAAATTTGCGGTAGAAATGTTTTTTCGAATCAATTTTTGGTCGACTGTTAGCAAACGCGGCACCCATCTTGCACAGAGCTTTTCCATATGCAAATGTTGGTGCAAAATATGTTGCACACGTTCATATGACATCTTACAGGTCTCAGCTATCTCACGCACTTTCAATCTGCGGTCTCCCAGCACTATTTGATGAATTTTTTCGATCATATCTGGAGTTGTGACCTCAACGGGGCGTCCTGAGCGAGGCCCATCAGAGGTGCTCACACGACCCTTTTTAAACTCGGAAACCCACTGCTTAACGGTTGAATATGACGGGGAGGATGTCTCCAGTGTTGAGTCCATCTCTTTTTTAATTTCCTTCGGCGTTAACCCCTTCAAATAAAAGTATTTGATGACAGCACGATTTTCCTGCTTTTCCATTTTTACGAAAACCACAGAGGCGTCTTGTTCAGCGTGCTGTCAAACCTACACTAGCAAGGCGATCGGGCTGAAACTATAGCTACAAGCTATCCAAGGATGGTACTATAGAATGTCACCTCAAGGTAGGCCTAGTGGCGTCATCTCTTGGTTAGGCCGGAAACTTATCAATCCACCCTCGTATTCTAGTGCACCTTTCAAAACTTGTCAATTGTGCACCATACACTTAAGTTATTAACATTCATGTCAACTTCAAATTTTTTGTTGCAGAATATTTCCATCTGTATTCACTGGCAATTGCATGTCGAATTTAAAGTCAAATAACATTGATCTTCCTGGTAATTGACCACCGCATACGTTACTACTAGTATTGTTTATAATTATTTTTCATTCCTCCTTAACAACTTCCTTAAATTCACTTTTAATTTTTCTTTTTCTGTTTTTAGCCAGTTATTAAAGTTATTTAAAAAATTCATTTCTAATTTCATTAACTTTTTTTAACAATTCTCCATGTCCACTTGCCTTTTTGCCTCTTTTTCTTCAAGGCCTCAATGAATTCTTCTTGTTAACAAAAAAAGCTTAAGTAACTTAAAAGTAAAACCTAGTATGGTGGTATAATTATGCATGAGTCGTTCTGCTATTATTTTTGTAGAAGTAGTCTATTGTAAGCACTTTTCTTTACTATAATTGTATAGGGAATTTAATGCTTTAGGCAGCAAAACTAGTAGACTTATCTTAAAATATTGTTTTTTAACTGCTATTAAATTATGTCCTTTAATTAATTTTTAACTAAGCAAAATCCATCATGATCATTAAAATAATTTGAAGAAAAAAACATATATTTAAGTAAGTTATTTTTTCAAATACTTACTACCAAAACTTATGATTGATATTTTATTCACACTCTATGTTGATCAGTTTATTTCAACATACATATATATATATAAAAACCTGCAACCTGCTAAAGGGATCGCGATCTGTTTTTCTCTCATAGAGGTTTCTCACTATCCCGAGTTTCTAGCTTACACAGTTATAGGAGGAATCTGTCTCACTTATAGAGGTATATAAAAATACTGTTCGACAACACATTCAGTTTTCGTTTAGATATTATGAGGAAGTACAGAACCTTTCTTCGCAACTACTTTTAGGAACTGACTGTAATAAGATTGATAAACAAGTCGGTACGCACATTTGGCTACAATAAAATAGTAAAGACTTACTCGGTCATTCAAATACAACGTAAGCTCCTAGAACTATAGAAAACAACAACAGACGCACATTTGGTCATTCGAATGAAATAAGAGTCTCTTGAAATTTAGGAACGAGTCATAAAATAGCAAAAGTAAACTGTCGCTTACAAAGGTATAGGCAATTAGGCAAGTAGCAATCTCACTTAAAGAGGTTCACGCATGATAAATGACTGTCACTTATACAGGTTTCATGTTTCTCACTTACAGAGGCTTTAGAAGGGCAAAATGACGGGACCTGGCAAATACTCTCATTAATATAGTTTTCTCGCTTACCCAGTTCTCACTTATCCAGGTTCGGCTGTATATTGAGTCACAAAATTCAGAGATAATTGAAAACATCCCTTGTTGTTACATTAAAAAAGTAACGAATTACGCAATTGTTAGGTTTATTGTAGTAAATTTTGAAAACAATTGTTTTCTGAATTCATCTGGCCTCTATGTTGCTATTTCTGATATGTCATAAATTACTTTAGATAGTCCCCCAAACCATAACAATGGTATTATCAATTTGGGTGTTTAAAAAATAATCTAACCTAACCTCCAGCTTGTATGCTATTATTACATCAAATAAACTGCTTTATTACCATTAACCCTAGTCCCTTACCTCAGCATAAGCATAGATTCGCTCTATCGCGGATGTATCTTTCAGAAATTTGGTATGCAGCACCTAGCATTTACGTTATCGCTATATTCATACGTTCATCAAACCTTGAACAAGGCTCCCTATAAGTGCTTTTAACATTAATATTGCTAAATATTGTTAGTGACGGTTACTGGTTACGATTTTAAATAAGTTTTGAAGTTAAACTGATGCTGTTCTGATTCTGAAAAGGAAACAAAGTCCAACACGCGACGACCATTAGACCCGAATCAGAACAGTACCAGTTCACCTAATGGTCCCGAAAGCCTTTAAGTTCGTCTTTTGAAGTTAGTTTTCGGACATGATTAATAATGTCTAACAAGAAACATGAAGAAATACACGAAAATAATGAGTTATGGAAAGATAAAGGAAAGCGTCCGCTTGCTTTGTTTTGCTGCTCTTCGCGGACGATAATTGTAATCAAACAAGCCCAAGGTGCTGGTTGGTATGGAATTTTTCAATTTGCAACACAGTGCAATTGAAGCAAATCCGGCTCGAAGGACCATAAATGTCTTGGGATTATTACGTTTGACTATACATATATGATTAGTATGAGACAATGAAGACTAAGATATGCAGATGATATGATGGTGTGTTTATGACGATATGATGAATAAGAATGTGTTGGCTTTTGATGTTTTATTGGATGAGCTGATTTGTTATGAGTCATATTAATACTAAACTGAAAAAAATTTTATCTTCTAAAATGGGGGAAAAATTGTAAAAGCAAGTTGTTTTGAATTGGAAAGCTGAAATGTACATGGTTAATTACACTACAGATTCTGACTATTGGAATTATACACATCATGGATAAACAAAAACTTAACTGTATAAAAACAACAGATAAACTAAAGACTGCCTGAAATTGACTAGTCTGCGATTTTTATTAGAGAAATTTAAACCTGCCCTATATATTCGATCTACCAATTTGCGCTTAAAAGTGTCCGATTACCATTGCATCGCGCCATTCGGTGGCGCGGGTTATAAAGTCGTTCATTTAGTCAATTTCATTGACTTTAGTTATAACTTTACACTTGTGACGATTTTATAATATAGACAAATTCCGAAGTCAATTCCACCGTTCAAAAAATCTTTATTAAATTTGAAAAAAAAAAAATTATTCCTAACGGTCAAAAAATAGGGATCATGGTTTGTAATTTTGTGGTTATAGGATGGCGGAAGATCACTCGAATCATCACCTGGTGATTAACCCTGTTATTAAAATTATAAAATAACCGGTTATGCCTACCACTAGTGTACACATTGGGGTAACTGTTTCACTATTTGAGGGAAAACTCAAAATTGGTCACAGGTTTAGGAGCACAGTTATCAAGTCTACAAAGGTTTCTTTTAATTGTAATTTCTTTTTCGTCGGTTTTATTTTTTATTAAGACATTTTTATTCAAGAGTAACTTATTCTACGGTCGGATAGTCTATTCATACAATCGTGCCTGGCGTGTAGTTTAAGTTTAAAGTATCAGGATATTATTAATTAACAAATATCATACAATTGATAAGTGATCGCCTAAATATAACAAAAATTTGTTTAAAGGCCTTTTAACCGCAAAGATTTTTAGAAGGTCTAATATTTAGCCTTTAGATAATTCTTTCATTTAATCCATAGATATTTTCCTATACAATGCGAAACAATACCCGAGCATCTTCTTTTATTTTTCATTGTCTTTTTACGTTTATTCAATCTAACACTGTTCGCTGAAAAAAATTGTCCCCTTTCGATTGTTATCGATCAACAATCGCTTCACGATTAACTTATTGGTNTGTTTTTCGATTTTATGTTTTTTCAAGATTTTGAGACTCAAATTTTATCTGTGCGGTATTTGCTTATATTAATACATTTTTATTGTACAATTATCACATGCAAATATTTTAAAGTGTTTTATTAAAATGATGTATCTAATTAATTATAATAGTAAAAAATAATTTCGTAAGTCGACCATAAAAAAATTTAGGATAGCAATTTAAATTTAATTACAATGAACAAATACTAACGATCGATAGATTGATCGATTAATTTTTCACACATTGATGTAGGTCTCTGTTTAACTGATATTTCCTGTGTGGTATACTTCGTTTAGTTTCTCTAGCGATGTGACCTTTAGTTTTACCGGCGCAAAATAAAAAAGGACAGCACTAGGTCAGAAAAGAAAGGAGACAACCCTCGGCCAAACTCTTAACCGGTGAGGAGCGTACAATCCGTACAGTACTGTACGAAAAATTTGACCATTTTATCCACTAAAATTGCATTGCTCAAATGTGCTGTTATTGGTACCAATTACTGCTGAAAATATCAACAAGGTGTTTATTTATATTTGAAGATATATTAAAGACTTTCAACGCTTGTTTTCGACTCGCACTGCTATCATGATTGAACAAAACTTTTGGCAGGTACTGTATGAATGAACAACAGTCGAGAGTATAGTAGTACCTACGATTTTGCAAGCGCGCATCGAAGTATACTTATAGGCGATTTATGGGTAATTAGGTTGATTTTATTTCTGTTTATTAATTTTCATCTATTATTTGAAGTACATTAGCAGAACTAAAGTTTGGGAATGCCTTTCCGTTAAACCCCAAAATTCAGGCGAGAATACCAACGTCAACAAAATAGTTGCTTGGGGCAAAATTTGGATATATTGAGTTATTCAATAAATTGTTCGTTCTGACAATACAAAATGTATAATGTTTAATAATACCGGTTCGTAAGCTAATAAAATAGTGTAACATTGTTCTAATTTATTGATTGATTAATTCGTACATTGCTACAATAAAATCAATTATTCAAATTATGTCTTAATTTATAACAATAAGTTTATTGTCCATTCCACAAATGAATAGTTTTTTGAAACAATAAAATTGTTCATCGCTTCAAAAATCAAAAGTTGTTGCTATAACGAATAATAATTCGTTGAGATACTTTGTAAATAAAAAATAGTACTTAAAAAGTTTTTGTATTAATATAATGATTTATTGACTCATCAAAATATATATTAGTCAATAAATACTATTAATTAATATTACGAACAAATTTTTTTTTGGTGTACGAAATATTCAAAAAGTGTAGAAATTTTGGTGAATGAATTCCTTCATTAGCGTTTCTGTAGTAAATGTTACATATATTCGTTAATACAGACATATTATACGCGCAGTTCTGACCATAATGGAGATTGGGGGCTAATCCAGTGAGGTACTGGTGACATGAAGGACTACTAATCCCGATATGATCAGAAGTTAAAATATGACATCTTCCTCTACATTCGCCATTGTCTTCATGTAGGGAATTTTTTTATCAAAAATTGCTAGAAATTGGAGACTACTTTTTGGGAAAGGTTCTGACCACATATAAAACTTCTAATCTTTAAATGATGATACGTGAAGGTAATGTACCTATGGGCGGTATTTACAGTCGTTTCTTATTTATGAGCTTGTCTTAAGCAAACGTTTTAGGCGCCGTTTTGATTCATAGAAATAACTTAAAATGGTTTTAACATTTTGACTCAAGTTCAACCTTCAGTAAGGTGATCTTATTTTTAATGTAGTTGGTGGTGATTCCTTAAGATCCTCTTAAGGGTCAACAAGGCGGTGTGTATTCATAATCATACTTCAGATAATTTTATTATATACATAATCTGTTTCTGTGTATAGTTTATAAGATTTTCATAAGTCGGCATCAGACTGTTCTTAAGACGACTTGATGTCGGTTATTTGAAGTTGTGTAGTGAGTAGTGAAAGAAATATTAGGGTTAATTAAATAAAAAAAAGACGTTAATAATGGATTTTCGAAATAACTTAATAGACACTATTGAATTTTATTTTGATGATGATGAAGACATAGTAGTAGACCGAATATCAAGATGATATATACGTGATGCACAAGATCCGTTTGATTTTTAAGATTTAAAATACGGTATAGGTTTAATAAGGACAGTGTTAGGTTTAAAATTTTACAACTGATATCCCAAAACTTCAACAACCTATCTCTTCAGTATATGAATTGCTAATATGTTTGAGATTTAATGCGATTGGTAATTTTCACGTAATTTTTTTTATTAAAATTACTGTTACTTTTGGGATCCGTCAAATGGACATACACCATCTGGAGGAAAAATTTATAACTCGAATGAGGGAAAAATCTACATAGGAATTGTGTACGCAAATTGTAAAATTGTTTATTAAAATAATAAAACACGTAAAAAAAGTAAAAATTTTTTTGATGATGGAGTCGACGAAGTTTTCTTCTAAAGTTAAATCAAATAAAAAGTTAATATGTTCAGTGAAAAGCTGCAATAGCACTTCAGACATAGATCTTCACTCTTCACCTACATTAACTACTTTCCAATAAAAACTAACCGTTTTATATATGTAAAAAATATATTCGGAAAATTAGAGAAAAAAGTAAACTAATAGAAGCTTGGATGAAAGCAGTAGGTATCAAAGAAGTGAATTCCGGAATAAAAATTTGTTCACGTCATTTTAATGCACATGATTATATTTCAGCAAGTATTTACCATCAGCCATAACCTTAATATTTAAAACTAGAATCATACTAAAATTATAAAGTGAGAAATTATTTATTCCTGTGTAATTGATTTAACACAATTCTAATGATACGATATAAGTATTTTGAGGTTAAGAACCTACCTGCTGCAATACAACAAAGTTGCAATAATGTGTTTGCAACGTTCTCTTAAATCGGCTTTGCACGTGCAAGTCATTGATATGATATTGCTTAAATCACCCAGAATCACCTCACCAATTATATAACGTGAATCACTTTTTAAATCCGAAGTTTGTAAAAAGTAGGCAGTAAACTTGACGGAATTTGAAGGCTAGCTTCCGGATTTGTTATTTCCGAATTTTATAATGTGATTGGCATTAAAAACACGCTCACCTTCAACGAAATTTCCTTTCCGAGGCTTTGTGTCAGCCCAATCACATATTGTGTCAATACTTATCATTTTATCGTAATTTAAAAACTTGGAAATTGCACAGTACACTATAGGAACTACGATAAATTTTCCCTAATCGGTGCCATGTTTTAGGCTCCTCCCATTTGACGGATCCCAATAGCGGAAGAATTGTATTTCTCGCAAATATCCCATGCTTCTTTCGCTTGCAGCGTTGATGCATCACTTTTTTTATTTTCGATTATGTGAGCATAATCCTTTAATAGGTTCCTAAAAAAAAGGACTTCTCATTTACGGTAACAGTTACACTTTTCACTCTGCTTGCCATTTTATAATCGTGACGTTCGCGGTATACATACATAGGAATGCGCTATTAGGGTGTATGGTCCGAGTACCCAATCAATATTTAAAAAACACATGTGATTGACTACTTTAGTGTCTGACTGTTGGAGACTACCGAATGTAACTTGAGATTATCATAAGCAGTACCTGTAGTAAGTTCGTCTTGTATTGAATAAGCTAATGCTTATGAGTTGAAAAAATCCTAAGCATCATCTGCGACTACTTCACGTTACTTCGAGAACGGATTGTGAATACTTTCCAATGACGTTGATAGTAAGTTACGACTGCTCACATCCATGTCAACCTTATCGTTGCTAAACCTTTGTTCGGAAAATGCAAATTTTGGAAAACTAGATGTGTGGAAAATATAAGGACTGAAAATGAAACTCTTAAGAAGCTTCAGTTTAGGTTCAAAATTGAACCAAATCGTGTAGCACACAATATAAGTAAGTTAATAGTTTCCATTTTAGTGACTTAGTAATCGGCCTCCATTCTCGTAATAAAAACAAAACGTGTTATATTATGAATATTCTCCGTTGTTGTGACCTGAATACAATTTGCGTTGAAAACGGCTTCCTTTACAATAAATGTTAATAAAAAGTAGGCGTTTCCCGTCTTAGTATGTTATATAAGCAATTCTGAGAGATTTCAAGAAAATGAAAACCTCTGAAACTGTTACCAATAGTCCTGAATCGTTTATTCTTCATCTGTAACGCTGTAATGAAAATCTGCCATTACTTCACTAATGGCAGTAATTTGATAATTCAAAAGACACAATCGTTAATGCTTAAAGGAGATAGGTACCGTTTTTACAGACAAATTATTGAATATATCTTCTTAACCATGTTGTAACGTTCATCGTTATTTTGGTAAACAAGGGGTTAGTTAAAATAACTGGTTGCACCTAGGGTATGGCATCCACCAAGATACTTATAGATAGATATATAGGCCAACGTTTCAATTTCTGAGAATGTTGAACTTTAAATGATTAGTAGTACCTTTTGCTATTCTGATTCATGGGTATTAAGTACTCATATGTATTCATATTAGTTAATTCTTGAAAGATTGTTATTGTTATTATCATTATGCAAGATTTCTAGAACTTTTAAAAAAAGCTTTTGTTCTTGAATACGAGCGTACTGTGATCAGTAACAATAAAAGAACTTTGCCAGTTTTTCATTTAGGAGAAGAATATTGCAGGGTCAGTGTTATGAGGAGTATTAATAAATTGTGGATAGAAACAAAAGTCTGTGATACAAAAACTTTGGCAAAGTGTGTTGTTTCGACTTTTTGTAATAATTGTATGAGAACTGCATGTCAAAATCATTGTGCACAGGTAGCATAAAAAATATAAACGTTTTCGTTACATTTTGTACAAACGAGACCTCCTAATTAAATACAAATAAAATGCAGTGAGGTAAGTGCCTTACTGGGGCAATTGCATTTCATAAATGTGTTTATTAAAATATTAGTAAAACTAGTGCTTGCAATATAAGAATGTTGAACTTTTATTAAAGTACGATGCTGGCAACACGCTCAAATACTGATTGTCGGCATCTCTCTGTTACAAATCAATTGGTGTAATGTTATTCTTTTTTATTTGTTAGTGTGCCCTACGATTCCTACCTAACATCTGTTTTCTATGTTGACGATATTCCCTATAACATGTGTCGTGAGTAAAAGTAGGGGTTTTGTTCCGCTCTAGTCTAGTTAGTAATTTGAAAGAAGAAAGTAAATGCGACGGTTTTATTGCGGACTATGTCAATTTTGAACGTTCCAACTGTATTTATTATAGATCCAGTGAAAAATTTAAGTAGGTACTACTTTAAAAACTGCAAGTTTTCTTCAATTAAATTTTAAGAAGGTTGCTTCAGAATAATCGTCACTATCATAAGGTCGTCCTCAGACTGGTTGGACACGCACCTCCACTTTTCTACCCTGAGCTAATCTTCGCATTTCCCTAAAACTAGAACAACCCATATTCTAATCTTTTGCGAACAGTAATCCAATATAGGTCAACCTCTACCCCTCTTTACTTCCATTTCTGCCTATAATGTGTCTCTGACTCTATCGTCATGCCTGAAGAGGTGTCCTACTAACCTATCTCGCCTATTTCTTATTGACTTCCATCGAGTCCTTTGTTCTCTTACTCTTTCTAATACCTCTTCATTTCTAACCTTCTCTATCCACGGTATCCTCATCATTCGCCTGTAGCACCACATTTTGAACGCTTCTAACCAATTTTTTTTCGCCTCGCCCACTGTCCATGTTTCACACCCGTACAGCGTCGTGCTCCAAAGATATTCTTTTAAAAACCTTTTTCAAATTTCTAAATTAACCGTTCGCGAGGATGGAAATGACTTCTTCGTATTGAAGGCGACTCGACCCTACGCTAACCTCTGCTTTATATCCCTGCTATTCTTTCCATCCTGACTTATCTGACTGCCTAGATAGCTATAATCGGCCACTTCTTCTAATTTTTCGTTTCCTATCTTTATATTCGTTCTTTCCCTACTTAATCTTCCCTTGCATACCAGTATTTTTGTTTTACTTTTATCAGAATAATAAGTAGAATTTTTTGTTTTGAAAAGGTACACCAATTAATAGAATTAATGTCGACAATAATTCATTAACTGTCGTTTTAAAAGTATTTTTATTATATAGTACCGAATTCAACAGTTACTACCAGAAGTGTTTTGGGCTATTGTCTTGTATTCATGTTTCGCGCTTTATAATTTCAGTTCTAATAAGTATAAAACTAATTAGAGATTGAATCTGTAATTTTTCTAATACATTGAATATATTTGATGCTAATTAAAGTCTTTATTTCTTAAAAATTACAGCACATAGGATCAAAACTGTGTATGATATAGCAACTTTAAACAAAGTAATTTATAGTTACTTGTTTTATGCGAATTTACTGCATAGCAAATAACACAGAAATACCTACTAGACGGCTTCGAAAACGTGAACTTTTTAACATCACAAACTTTAATAATTTTTATTGAAGTGCCTTCTATTTACTCATGTTTTTAACCTAATTAGCTTAAGTAATTAGTGATTGGATAAGGTGACAAAAAGCCTTCGGGCCCTGGAGCTTAATCAATTTTAAAGAAAAAAATCTCCTTAGTTAGGTCATAAGTTCTATTTTTATATCTTAAGGAGGAAATATTGTTTACATTTTTACAGGCCTTTGGAATATGGTGTAATTTCAATTACGGAATCTTTGGAATTTTTTTGTCCAACTTTATTTGATATTGTCAATCATGTCTACGTGATGTTAAAAATATTTTTTATTTAGAGGAACTGATTCATGTATCTACTTGGTTTTGGTATGATTGTTAAACTAAAAAGGTTCATGCAAAACATAATAAATTATGATTGTCACAGCTTTGCGTTTTAGAATACTAATTATCAATTATCTCTCAAATTTACCCGTGTTTTTGTTTACCTCTAGCTACGCAGTTGGAATAGTAATTGTATAATACTGTCTTTATGATACGTTACCTATTTACAATATTATTATAGCGGCTTTTAAAATCATTTCAATACCCACCCAGGGAGTTATATAAGTATTGGCAGTATGCTGTCAGAAGGACATCCGCTGTAAGGAAAATTCTTTTTAAATATTTTTGATTAACAAGTAATAACTTTGAGTATAAACGTATGTCTAACCGAGTTATTGTTCATTATGTAGCTTTATAAATCAAACACAATTGTAAACTTTTCACAAATATACTAAAAATCATGACCAATCGTTTCGCTGCACGGTAAATTTTCAGTTACAGCTTTACACTTTGGTTCTATAAAGTATATACATATAGTTGATACAAAACAAAGTCCAATGGATGTGATATCCCACTTTATTACTTACTATAGGAAAAAACGTATTGTTAATATATAACTGATTCTCGTAAATGAATATTTCTACTAAAATTTGAACCTATTAGCGGTTATTCCCTGCCGTAATCAGTTGGAATGCTTGACGACAAAACGGATGTAGTTGATATAAAATAAAAACGAAAATGGACACAATCTATCTCTCATGTCGGTAAAGTGAATTGCGTCATATCAAGTCAGTATTGACCGCAGAGATAATACAGTCAGAAGCACCATTACATAAAGATAGAGGAATAGAGGGTCTCATCATACCACTCACCGCAACTTACAGTACATTCGTTCTTTGAAGGACAGTCTTTGATTAATATTTATTGATATACTTTAGAGTTCAAAGCGAAAAAAAAAGACGAAATCGACGAAAAACAACAACAAACACAAATGGCAAACGAATTCACGTGCGTCGGTATTTTTATTATATCAACTATATTCTTACGTACCTATTTATGATTTTGTGAATGAACATAAATAAATATTTAGAACTAACGTACTGAAAATAGAAATGGATTTTTTTGAGTTGAGGTGAAAGTATTCACATTTTTTTTGCAATCATGCCAATTGAGTCGCGTTTTTTGCGCATATAGCGTACATAGAAACGTAAATTCAACATTTTACATTTGTTAAAAACGATTTTTTTACATCAATTGAACTAAGGAACATTAATAGTAGCCGTTGTTATTATGTTACATTTAATGGTAGAAGGCTTTACTTGTTGAAACTCCATAATCAATTAAAGGAAATGAAAGTAAAGTTTTAAAAATATATATTAATATAAATTGATATTTTATTTAGCACTATGTTACGTACTTTATGGTTGTGTCATCATAATCATAAGGCCGTCAGTCCTAAGACTGGTTGGACACGCACCTCCACTCTTTCCTACCCTGAGCTAATCTTCGCATTTTCCTAAAACTAGAAAAAAAAAACTTTTGGGTGTTTCATTCCCACCAGCCAGTATTGCTGGTGGGCGGGCAGTCCCTCCGGACTACGCCGGAAGGTAGGGCGGAAGGCCCTCTTCAGCCTGCTTTCAGGAATCGTGGGAATGGGTGGATGGTGGTTCGGGTGAGAAAGTTGAGATTGACGAAATGAAGACAGAAGAGAATGGAAGATTATCTGTGGCGTATTACTGCCTCAGCATTTGCCTAAGTGGTCCAAGGAAACCACAGAAAAACTTGGACAAAGGCAGACGGACCCGGAATCGAACCGGCGTCCTCCCGAATGCTAAGCAATGGTCTAAACCTGTAGGCCATGCCGCTCGGTCTAAAACTAGAACAACCCACATCCTTAAGTATTTGCGAACAGTAATCTAATCTAGGTCTACCTCTACCCCTCCTAACTCCAATTCTGTTTCTAATGTCTCTCTGACTAGACATTCATTTCTGAGAAGGTGTCCAACGAACCTATCCCGCCTATTTCTTATTGACTTCCATACAGTCCTCTGTTTTTCTATTCTTTTTAATATCTCTCCATTTCTAACCTTCACTCTCCACGGTATCTTTATCATTCGCCTGTAACACCACATTTTGAAAGATTCTAATCTTTTCTTTACTGCGGCGCCTATAGTCCATGTTTCGCACCCGTACAGCGCCATGCTCCAAGCATACACCTTTAATAACCTTTCTCGAATTTCTAAATTAACCGTTCGCGAACATAGAAGTGACTTCTTTTTACTTAAGGCGACACGACCCTGTGCTATCCTCTGCTTTATATCCTATTACTTCCGTTCTGACTTATCTAACTTCCTAGATACCTAAAATTGGCCACTTTTTTCGTCTCCTACATTTATATTTGCTCCTTCCCTACTTTTTCTTCTCTTGCATGCCAGTATTTTGTTTTACTTTTATTTATTTACATAGGTACTGTTATGTCAATATCGCTTCCATTTTATTTAAAGCCATCTCTAATTCCTCCTTGCTAGATGCTAATATTGCTATATCATCTGCAAATCTAGCAAAATAATATTTTGTCCGTATATATCTATCCCTACAGTTGTACTGTCTTTAATGATGTTGATCGCGGCTTCGATGTATAGCGGTGACAGTGTGCACCCCTGTCTGACCCCCTAGTGTTTACTTCTCTACGTCGCAGTCCCAGCTCTATAACTGCCTGTTGCTCTTTATACAAACTAATTATCACTTATTTATCTTTGTAACTCGTCCATACATTATTAAGTATATCTTTTTCCATTTAACATTGTTAAATGTTTTTTCTAAATCTGCAAATTCTGTGTACGCACTCTTTCCTTTTTCTATCGTTTTCTCTGTTGTTACCCGTAAAGCTAGAATGGCCTCCCGCTTTCCTCTATTTCTTCTAAACCCAAATTGATCTTCCTCTGATAGTTCTTCCGCCCTTTTCTCCATCTTCCATCGTACATTTCTACTTAATAAGTTTGATGCATAAGATCTTAAGCTAATTGTTCTAAATGTCTAGCACCTACCTACGCTTCTCTTTTTACGTATGGTTACTTTCACGTTCCGTTTATAATCTTCTAGGACTTTCCTCGTTTCGTAAATGTGACTAACTAGCTTAAACATACGATATCTAACCTCTTGTCGTGCATGTTTTAGAATTTCCCCCATTACGATTATGATGTTTCATATTTCGTTGCATAGTTCAAAGTAAAGTGTTTTTATTCAACAAAACAAATATACAAGAAAAAGCAATTAGCACTAATATAATTAGCAATTTTTTTGCTAACATACAACAACATTGAAGAGAAGGGTATTACCGTAGAGCAGTGTTTCCCAACCTTTTTTTCCTCGGGAACCAAAAGAAAGGTCCGAAAAAAATTGACTATGTAGTCGTTAATGACAGGTAAAAAAAAGCAATAAAATTTGACAAAATATATATTTTTCAAATTGCAGAATAATTGATTATATTAATCGTGAAACACTTAAATAAAACATTAATAAGACTAAAATGATGTAAATGTAGTAAACTGCCTTAATTTGATATTTATTTCCAATTGTATTGTAAAAAAATATTACATGGAAGGGAAAACTGCTGCAATGATTTTAAATATAAAGCAGAACATGATACTAATCACATTGATAAAATGTTTTAAATATAAATAAATGTTTGTAATAAAAAGAGAATAGTATTTGATTACTTGAATAAGAGGAATAAATTTTAATGTATAAAATTGTTGATATATTTTGATATTGATGAAGTAATTTTGAAAAACAAATAAAGAAAAAAGAAATGAAAATATTGAAATTTATTATAGATTTCTTAACAAACAGGCAGCGAACAATCTGTTTTACAGTGGGTGTGTTCTTTAATTTTTGTGTTTTTGTTTTGTTTTTTTTTTGCTTTTGATTTTGATGGCGTTTTAAAAAATCCGCCATTACAATATTATTTTCGCAAAACCCCTCTGCAAACACTGCGAACCCCCAGGGTTTCGTGAACCACCGGTTGGGATCACTGCCGTAGAGCATGCAACATTACCTACCTAACAAAAACAGGGACGATGGTAGATAATCTCTATATAACATTACCTACACCTATGCTGCCTTTCTTACCATAACCTACAGAAGCCATTATAGGAACTAATAAAACATAATAACGGTTCCTGTTTACGAAACACTAATTCATTCAACTTTATTTAACCTAGCAGGCATGCAGAAAAACGGTAATGAATCGGTTGAGAATAAAACCGAGTTGCTTACATGTTAAATAAGCGTTGTAACCCCTGAGCTGTTCGGGTTCAGCTTATCTACAAAAATTTTGTCAATAGCAACAGCGGCTGTGACAGTGGCTAACTACGTCATAATCATTTGGGATCAATAAGATGCTGTAGATATCATTTTTAGTTCCAAATTAGAAAATGAATTCAACTTATAAGGACACTGTAGTGATAGAAATAATAAAAACAAGAAAAGACTTACCCTAAATTCACAATACTTTTATTAAATGCAGAACGCAAGTGTGCGAAACACGAGCCCGCATTTTATAAAAATGTTGTAGTGAATTAGGGGGTAAGTTTTTTCATGTTTTTATTTAATAGAGGTTAGTATTAATTACCTATTTGAAAGTTGAAAATGCAATTTATAACGATAACTCATGCATCCCTATAATCTTAAAATACTACCATTTTCTACATCTATTTTCCTTATTAATTCAGATATTTTATGTTCTAAAAAGGCTACACTTAACATTAAACGTTCTTAAACTTAATAACTTTAAAAGAAATAACAGAACCATAAATTCACAAGAAGAGAAAAAAATATGTGGGTGTTAAGGAAATATTGTCTAAATTCAGCATTGTCAGTTTAAAGCAGGATACGCTTCTTTCTTTTTGTATGTGCATGTTTAATATAATCAGCATCTTTTATTGCATATCGTTTACTTATTCACAATAGTTACTACGAAAATAGATAATCAGTGCTCTATTGAAATTCTGTAGGAGCACATAAGTACCTAATTGCAATTAAACGTTCATTCAGTCAAAAAATTAACTTCCCCCTCATTTGGTATTTGCTACCTAATGAGTTTCATTCTTGGCCGTAGAGGTTATTGCCTTAACTGCCTGTCTTCATGATCTAATTGACAAAAGTTCGAAACAATTACTTATTACAAAATATATTATATTGAAGCTTATTACTACGGTTTGGAACAATTAGTAAATAATATTAAAATGACACATCATATAGTTTATTTATCAAGAAGATATTTACTGATTTTTTTTTGGTATAACCCTAACATACGCAGGCAGTTAAGGCAATAACCTCTACGTAATATAAAATAATAGACTTTTTTGGAAAACTGTTAGAGATAAATATTAAAAGTTTTAGTATTTTAACTACTAGTATTTCCATTTAAAAAAAAAGTTATTCGTCTTGTAAGATTGTTAAAAGTAGGTAGTTTATGCTAAAACAAATTGTCCAAACCGCAAGTATATAGCTTTTATAGTTTAGATGTTATTTGCTCTTATTCAAAGAGCTGA
>NW_020442418.1:160761-168405 GCF_000699045.2 Agrilus planipennis
CCTTCTCAGGCATGAAGGTCTAGTCAGATACATATTAGAGGCAGAAACAGGAGTTAGGAGGGGTAGAGGTAGACCTAGATTAGATTACTCTTTGCAAATAGTTAAGGATGTGGGCTGTTCTAGTTTTAGGGAAATGCGAAGTTTAGCTCAGGATAGGAAAGAGTGGAGGTACGTGTCCAACCTGTCTGATGACCTTATGATGATGATGATAGGAAATTCAAGGTTCATGTTTATTATCATCATCATAAGGTCGTCAGTCCTAAGATTGGATGGACACGCACGTCTACTCTTTCCTATCCTGAGCTAATCTTCGCACAGTCGAATTAATGCATAAAACATTCTATACTTTTTTGAATTCCATGAAGATTCGGAATGATATAAATAAAGAGATAGATGATAACATACAAAAATTATTGCAGGTAGTAAATGTGGAAATCTTGCTGACAGTGTTTGATACAAAATGTTATAGTGCCTATACGAGCAAATAAACTGTAGTTCTTTTAACAACTGCGTTTTATGAAAAATGTAGTATATTAGACATGGCATTAATGGCAAATGATTACCTTTCTA
The DNA here is from genome assembly GCF_000699045.2 of Agrilus planipennis. Classification (NCBI taxonomy): domain Eukaryota; kingdom Metazoa; phylum Arthropoda; class Insecta; order Coleoptera; family Buprestidae; genus Agrilus; species Agrilus planipennis. The sequence goes on from NW_020442418.1 coordinate 161,332, forward strand.
CTTCGGTTAAAATTAGATGCCGATAGTCATTTCATTTCATATTCTATAAAGGTTATTAGCACAGAGGACGTAATAGCAGTCAGTCCGAAAACAGAAATCAAAACCTTCTACAAATATTTGTGTTTCAAGGTCATACCAGTCTCGTGGATCAGAAATTATATCGCTTTAGTGAAGGTAGGCGGTGCAATGCAGCTCGCCCTAAAAGTTTGTGGGGCTCCATCTCGATAAAAAAGTTATGGCTGAACAGAAGCTTTCAGTCTCAGGACAGTTGTATAGAACCCAGGTAATAAGACATTTGGTGTCTATTAATAAGTACATATATGCATTTCACTTCTAAATATAAATATGCACGCCAAGGGTAAAAAACAAACCGTAGGTTGACTATCAAATAAAAGGAAATGCATAGCAGCAATGCTCAATTTGTTAGTTTTTTCTTCTCCTACCGTAATCTTATGATCCTAAGTACATCCATCAAGAAAAAACTAAGTTTACTTGTAGTTATATGTAGATGTATAATACACAACCACAAAAATTACCTGCTTCAGTTCAGTGCAACTGCCGTCTATAATAGTGAAGGCTGAGTGCAATTGTCCTATGACATTTGCAGGCTTTATCTTCTCGAGTGCAACAGCACAACTTCGCGGTTTTTCATCTCGTTTAAAATTATTTCTTGGAAATTTTTCTTCGAGGGGGTTATTTCTGTTTTTTTTCCGTGGGGACTTTTTCCGGAGACTTGTTTCCTGGACTCATCTGCATTTGATACGGTGTTTGTACAAACCACTCGAATCTGCAATTATTCTTCAGCGTTTTAAAACCTTTCTATCCGAATTTATCACTATAATTAACAAAACTCTATTTAAACGGCCTAATTTACAATCGCAGCTATTGTATAGCATCACTAAAGATTGATTTCCTAATTTATGTATTTCAATGTGCTCTGCTATGTAAATTTATTAATGTATGTGTAATGATATACGCACATAAACCTAAGGATAATACGTTCGCCAATTGAATAATTTGTTAAATTTTTTATTTTACTCAGGTTGTTTTGTTGACTGTTGACGACAGCATCTTAAGAAGAAGGAATAAATGTTACATATATCTGCTTATTGACAGCACATATTTTCATATTTCTGAGAAAATTGCGTACTGATCGTTTAATGGAAATAAAGTAAGTGGAACTCTATGTACGTATTCGAATTACAATAGAGTTACACTGAACGAAAAAGGTACATATATTCAATAAAAAAAAACATTATATTGATGAAAAATTAATTAATTTTGGTCCAATGATTTTGTTCATTAATATTATGAACGTATGTTCATTAATTGATGATCGTTTTCATTCGTTGATGACTTCTTTCATTGATTTCCAGCTTTTTCCGATTTCAATAAACTAATGAACAAGTTCATTATTTTTATGAATACGATTGTAAAAATTAATAATCGTGTTTCTTCAATAAATTATAGAATTAATTATATTAACGAAACTTGTTCATTATATTACTGAAACTCGTTTGCAGTATAGATGCATATTTTCATTATATCCATTACATACGTTCATTATATCAATATAATTCATTCATAGTATGGAAGAACTTTTTCATCAAATCCATTATGTATTTTCACTATATTGATACAATACATTCATCGTATAGATGAACACATAAATAAAATGTTAAGTAATAACGCAAAAGATGCGTTACACTTAGGGAGCTTAAAATAATGAAATAGTAGTCGTGGGGAAATAAAATAATCTTGTAATTTACAAAACATATATTTTAAGAACTAACAAAAGTAACAAAGAAAAATACAGAAAAGAATTTACATTATGTTTTAAATAACAAGAAATAATAAATTTTAATTTGTTTTATAACCGCTTTAATTCCTCCATTAATTCATATTATAAAAATAGTCTTCGATAAACAACCAAAATTGAGTACATGCTTGGGTATATTTTAAATTGAACAAATGGAATATTTTGAAGCATATATCTACACTACGTAAAAAATTTTAAAAGTTTAGTTTTACTCCATCTACATAGATATAGAAGCTTTCAAAGGTCTGGAAATCTTCGCTGGCTATTGCCATGATAAACGGTTGGATGTTTTCTGATCGGGCTGTGAGGAACTCCAAGTGGTTCTCCAAATGCTGCACACTCCCTCCGATAAAGAGAAACGATTCCTGAGAATCCTTTGCAGTGTATTTAGTCACAGATTTTCTTCCGTTGTTGACCTTCCTCACCATTTTGCCCGTAGGGGAAAGGTAGCCACGAAGGCACCAAAAAAGTTTTACAACTGTGAAATCTATAAAAATAAAATAAACATTTCCCAAATCAAATCGAATCAATGTGATATCAAAAAAATACAGCATTTAAAAAGATTCTTTTTTAGATTTTTTTAAAGCCAAAAAATGTAGGTGGTACTTTCTAGTGGTAATAGGGCAGGTAACCAATACAATTTAATTGTTAAAAAAATAAAACTTACCTTATATTTCCGCTCCACTGTTTAATTCACAGCACACAAACAGGACACACAGCTAATACTCTTTGCGCTTTCGCGGGTGGTCGTATACTGATTTGATGTTAATTGTTTTAGCGGGTTATCCAGTAAAACTGGTGTATTGATGAATTTCTGCATAAATCGATGAAAGTATTCGTGTATTTTATGCAAAATTTCATTCCTAAGTTCAGTGTTCATAGGTGTATGTAAAAGTTTATAAATGTAATGAACCCATCGTTAGAAATCATATGACGTAAGGAAAGATTAGGGTTAAAAAAGAGTCGTCACTTAATGAAAAGTTTCATCAGTTTTACCAATGGGAAGGAATTTCCTAAGAAAGCTTTTGATGAGCGGTTGTTCATCATATTAATGGAGTGTAGCATTACCTATTCGAAAAACTAATGAATATGTTCATACAATGAATGAATTTTTTCGTAGTTTCAATGAATTTCATTTGATGAACGGCGTTAATTACTATTACGTACAAAATTTTTTTCAGTGTACTTGTGGTTTCTTAAGTGACTAATTGAAGTGTAAAAGAAGCTATCAACCATAAAGTAAAAGTAGAATAATGAAACTGGAAAATGAATACCAATCGATTTTATTTTAGACATTCTGTGTACTCCGCATAGTAATGATTCGTACAAACATCTTCCCACAATAGTTGTGTATATGTCAATGTTTGATGATTTAATACTAATAAAGATGGAATAACGATACAATCTACTTCAATTGTTCTGTTGTACACTACTCTACTGTACTGCACTGTTCACATAGGCAACGCTGATCAACGTGTGAAAAATTATTATTATAAAGATATTATTAACAAATATTAAAGTTTCTATTTTTTTTGATCAATTTTACCTAATTCTGTTATGAAAATGTAATATATTTCAAAGAGTATATTTATACAATAAAACGAAAATATTGAAATGACTTCGCCTTTTCTTATTCGTAATTGACGAAATGATTTATATAGATGGTAGTTCCTAGCATTTATTTATAATTTAATAAAGAAATCACATATTCATTGTTTATAAATATTGCTTACGTACCTATTTANTAATTAACACCAGGACTATTAATTAATCACTCGTTATACTAGTATACTGTATCGATTTATCGCTTTTCTTATTTCGCCTTCTATCGTTTAGAAGATAACTGGAACTGACAGTTCTTTCTGACGTAGCGACAACTATTTTAGGGTCTGGACTTGTTGTAGAAGGATTCTAGAGGCTTTAGTCTTCCTTGTTAGATACAAGAGCAATCTAGGCAACCCTCTACATGCCTCTTGGTGCTTATTCACATACCATGGGTTGCGTATATTTTACACCACACTTACCTTTCCTTAAATGATAGGTACTGCTCTTGATTTTCTTGGATTTCACCCAGCTTCAATATCTGTACTCATTTGTGATTCATGTTTTATGATTTATTTTGCATATAAATTTTAAATTGGTACTTAATTCAGCTAGAGAGATGCTTGGTGTCATGGTATCTTATCAAGTTCTCTCAAAGAAACTTGCATTCCTTCTAGGTGCCACAGTCGTTTCTCAGTCGATCTGTTATGATCTCTGAAATTCATACATATGGCTCCCATTTTGTTTTGAACTCCGATGTGCCCATAGACATATATTAATGGACGTGCCTTAGTATTGTAATAATTTCTAGGCTGGAAAATGAGGGAGATGGCGTATGGTTTCGGACTAGTGCTATCTCTATCATGATCTCTTTCTTTTATTGTACCACAATTCTGACCACTAAGGTATGTCTATTAGTAAACGTCGATGAATGTTACTATGTCCATAACCTCAGATTTCGCATTACTCCAAGTCTCCCAAACTGTCCACACTAAGCCAGTGTTACTTATCCCCTTCTTATCTACGTACCTATACCACCTTACACTATCTGTTACCGATTGCTCGTTGAGGCTGATCAAGCCAATTTGTTCAAAGACCACTACCAGCACCCCACCCCCTTTGTTACATTGTCGATAATTTTATTCCTCGTTAGATTGAAGTGGGTGTTGCTCAGTATATCTTGATTTAGTTGATATAACGCTTCATTTCCTACATTAACATCAGCAGTTATGATGGTGATATCATTATATGATTTTTTTAGCTGTTGAATAAAAGATTAAAGCATAAGCGTAAACATAAGCACAAGCTACGTTAAAGCTCATGTTGAATAATTAACATTTAAGTACGTACCTACTGTCCGTGTAGAATGTGCTAACATCACTTACGTATTTCCCATCATACATTATACTTGTTCCCCACTTATCCTACCAATCTCTCTTTCATTCTCGCCCTTAACATTAATGTATGCGTAATCTTTAAATATTGTAATGTTCGTGGGTTTAACAAAATTAACTTCTAATACTGATAACGACAAAAGTATTTATTTACACTAATTATTGAAGAACTTAAAAACACTATTAAATTATTATTAAACTTAGGTTATGAATTATTCTATTTATTTACACTACTGTTGATATATCACTATTCACTGCGCTATTTATTTCACTGCTATCACTGTCAATTTATTTCTGGATTTACTTCTGCAACAGTCAATTAATTTCTACTTCTCTCGGTGATCGTCTCTTCCTTTAAATACTCTTTTGTTTCCTTTATGGAACCCTCTAGAAACATCCGGATCGTTTTGTTTTTCTTTGAACTGTTTAACCGCGGCAAGTCGGCGAATCGGTAAGCGGTACACGCACACAAACAGACTCGTGCTCGCTACAGTATGGATATTTGTGTAAGTATATTGACATACTGAAACAATAATAGAATAACGCTATAACAGAACAAAGTGGTTTTATAAAAGAAAGAATTGGCCACATAATACTTAGTAACAGATAAAACGGGATTCTTTCAACTTTTTGTTCCAGGATCATAAAAATTGTTATATATTATATTTCAATATTTAAATTAGGAAATCGAAACTATCCTAAAAACTACACTTATTTAGATATTAAATGCAATCTCCAAACTTTTTGAAACGATAATCACCGGAAAATCGCTATATTGTTAAATTTAATTTTAATCGACGAACAACATGTTTTTCGCAAAAAAGGTCCACAGTTACAAATCTGCTAACCTTTGAATATTATTTAAATATTCGAAAAACTTGAATTTAAATTCAAGTAGATTCTGTCAACCACACATATTTGCTTTTATTATTAATTCATTGAGCGATTTTGAATTGGCTTCGTAGCTACTTAACCAAAAAGTTGAAGATAAACCCTACATCTCGAAAAACATCTTCCCTACCTCAGGTATACTGCACGGCTCACACCTCGGGCCTCTATTATTTTTATTATTTATCAACGACATAAACTTTGCTATACCGTCGGCTAAATTTTCCTATGACCACCGAACGCAGTTGCAACATTTAGAGATTTAGGTGTTATTCTTCTTACAAAAATGACCTTTCTTGGTCGCTATGATTATATAGCAAATAAATCCTTGCAAGTACTTGGTTTCAGAAAAAAAATAATCACAAAATTTTCAAACCGCACTACTGGGAAAATTCCATACCTACTAAGCTTAAAAAGGGAATAAAGAGACATTCCATGAATGCGATATTGTTTTCCGGGTTCAATTTCATGGCCTACGGAATTTTGGAGTTCCAAATTGATATCAGCACCTGCCAAATCACCACTTATCGTGCCTTCAGTAAAGAACTACGAAGTTTTATGAATTACTACAAAACAGCCCGCAAAACAATATCGAATTGATATACGCCAACTGAAAACTGCAAGAGATTGTGGTGTGTGAATAAATGAGTATAATCTAAAATTCTTAGAAAACGATTTGAAAAAGCTAAAAAAACTATGAATTCCATTTGTTTCTCTTATTACAATGTGTAAAAGATCAGAAACAAAATGGAGTTGTAATATTGTAACGTATGTATATGTATAATATTTTGATATAAAATGATTGATGTTGATTTTACATCAATAAAATTATCTGCAACCCTATTTCGGCTCTGATCTTTCACGCTAAGCAAACTATTTTGGCATTAGTATCTTTTTTCTAATTAAAACGGCTGACAAATAGGCAAATAAAGAAACATAAAGAAGAATTGTTAGTTGCTGAACTGAAGAAACTATAACATAAAGATAGAAAAACTATATCTCGATCACTTCAAACAGAATAAAATGAATCATACTCAATCTTCGCAGCTGGTGATATAATGCAAACACTAGTATTAGTCTAGAAAATCCCCAATATTTAAAAAGAATGAGCAAATGTCTGCAAGGTTTTCTTAAAAAATATTTTATACTTAAGTCAATGTAGAAAATTAAATAGGTATACTTCGTTTACTTTCTGTAGCGATGTGACCTTCAGTTTGACCGGCGCAAAGTAGAAAAGAACAGCACTAGGCCAGAAAAGGAAGGAGACAACTCTCGGCCAAACTCTTAACCGGTGAAAGCGTATAATCCGTACAGTACTGCATGGAAAAATTGACCATTTTATCCACTACAATTGCATTGCTCAAATGTGCTGTTATTGGTACCATTTACTACTGAAAATATCAACGAGATGTTTATTTATATTTGAAGACA
>NW_020442418.1:168555-170289 GCF_000699045.2 Agrilus planipennis
CTTCCTGGGTTGCAAGAATAAATACGGTAAAAAAATCATTTTTCTGTGTTTTTTAAACGGTAAAATTTCAGATTCGATGATGGACCTCTTAAAATTGAAATTATGAGCTCCGCTTCTAACAGGATATTTGTTTAGACATATTTTACGATATTTTGAGCGGAGAGCAAGAAAAAAAAATATCGAGTTTTTTTGGCACAGCCTAATGTATATATAGATAAATAAAATAAATAAATTTATTTATTGGTGTAATATTGGACCAAAATTTTATGCCAGTGTAGGGCCTCCACCGTTATTGGGACTAGTAGCTTTCAAATGATATTAGTCCCAATAACGATTATAAAGTAATAATATCCTAAGCCATTAGGAAGCTAAGATAATTTTTGTGTTTTTTTTTATTCACAACTAATTCAATGATTTGATTTTTTAGTTGAAATTAACACATTAAGTAGATCAAGACATACTCTGCATTATGTGAGAATTTCAAATGAATGTGACTGATGATTTCTGTACAGCAACTTATAATGAGCAACTAGTATGTGAGTAACGTATGTAACTTGCTCGAAGCGAAGCGCGTGGATTTGTAAACGATGACGTACAAAGTAGCGTCAAAAGTATGATTTTGCGGCGCGCAGATTTGCTTTCGGACGCCTCCCGAAAAAAAATACTTTGAACGTACTTACACTTTCAACTTTCACAAAATTGTTCCACGCGACTTATTTTAAATTGCATGATTTACTTTTTCACGATCTTACTTTTCATTAATTATCGTAGATTGATAAATCTCAAGTTTTGTCACAAATTAAATTTCCAAACGCAACCATAATATTTGACATTTGTCAACCAAGTTTATGTTATACAAAAGTTTAGGTCTTTTATTTATCGATTGAGGCAGTACGAAGTCTGCCGAGTCAGCTAGTTTATAATATATTTCAATTTTTATGCCAAATGAATTTTTGTTACCTAAAGGTTACTTGCACTTTGAAAATTTGCGAATAGCTACGGAGAATAAAGTCTCTCTTTCCTGCGCCATATTAAGTTTCCTATTTTCTTTTTTGCGCCATAAGAGAATTCTTAAGAATCTTCTGGGAATTATAAGGAAATCTTGGTAAACAAACTTGGGAATAGAATTTCGTTCCAATAAGTTATACCGCATTGAAAAAAATTAAAAGTATAAAGTGATGTGTTAAGCCTGGAACAAAAACATTAAAGGATTATATAATATACATAGCTACATATGAAAAAACTCATAATGTGGTCACTATTAATAATGTCTTATTACTAATGCCCATTACAGTTTCCAGGTAATTATGTAAGTTCATAACAAAAAAATAAATATTCAATAAAAGTATTAAACGGTGCAATAAATAAAATGTAATAAAATAACTACACACGCTTTAATGTAATAGATATAATCGAAATGTACTCCGAAATAATAACTGAACGATATTTCAGGTATAAAAATTAGAGTAAAAGAGATGAAGAATATGGAATAACATTTTTGCAACATTTTTAATTGACTTGGACATTGTTTAAATAATTCACAAAGGTGAGAAAATCAGTTTTTCTAAAATAAAAAAAATCTATTAACGTTGGACAAAATGTTTATTTATACGACAAATGTTACTAGTAAAAAGATCACTTATTAATCAAGTAATGGGGGAATGTGCAAGTCATTCAAATAGAGTTGGGTATGATCGCTCGACCAGAGCACATGCATACAGTATGCATTTTTTT